>NC_081413.1:330383301-330538301 GCF_030272615.1 Cryptomeria japonica | reverse complement strand
AATGAAAGTTTATGAATCTAAATGAATGCCATGCAATCAAAAAATTATACTATAATGTAATGCAAAATGATGTAATACTACTAAATGCACTTAAATAATAGATCTATACGATAATGAATCTAAATGAATTAAGGTGATTACCTAATGAATATGCAATTTTATGAATATGAATAAAATGAATGTAACGTAATAAATGCAATGTGGATCAAGGCAACTAAATGAATGAATGCATAGTAAAAATGTAGACAACTCTATGATAAATGAATCCTTTTTTGTTGAATTATGCCAAAATATTATTTGATTACTTGGTTCAATTAATTTAAAAGAAATGTTAGTACGAAGAGATAATTACGAAGGGAATATGACTCGATCAAATAAGAAAATTGGTTCGAGAGGATGATTGGAAAAAGAATGATCAAGTAAATAAGATGAAAATATTGGAGATGATAGGACCACTAGTTTGTGTGTCTTTATTCAGAGCGCAACATATTCATCATTGAGCCTTATTATGTAACAATGGAGTGTTACACACGTATGAGAAACCAAGGTGTAGAGATATCTCATTGCAGAAAATAAACACTTTGCAGACAAGGAGTGAACCCCTCCATTCTGGGAATAGCGCCAAGGGTCAAGGTGTGTGCGATAGTCACAAGCATAGTCATCCTTGACCTTATTTTTTACATAAGATACTTGCCGAATGAACGTGCCAACACAGACACCCACTAAAACTATTGCCCCCGAACTTCATCGGTTCACACCACAAACAACAAACAAAGAAAAATATCATGCCCATCACGACTCCTCTAGTCACTTGTGGACATCCTTAAGTAGCTTAGTAACATGATTTGTCTCCAATTGATAAAAGATAAAGACTAACTTGGACAAAATCTAGCAGCCATACTGATCTATGCGTTTGTTTTGATTTCTTGATGTGATGATTTATAATGTCTAGTTTCAGAGATTTGAATACCCCATGTAATACCGATCTGTTTGTTTTCAAGTGTACCCTTCTCTATTTAAGACAAGTTGATTGATATGGTTGGTTGATGTGATTAATAAGACAATGTGATTGGTTTGATTGCAAATGTTGATAAGGTAGTTTTGTCCTTTTGTTAACTTCATGCGAAGTGTTTGTTGGATATCTCCCGGGGTGTTTGATTTCTTGCAAGTTTTTGATTGGATTTTTTGAAAGAGATTTTTCGATGTTTTAAGGATTTTTTCAGGACCATATTTGGATGTTTTTGTGCTTTTTTCAAGATCATTTTGACTTTTTAGGGATTTTTTCAGGACATTATTTGATTTTTTAGGGATTTTTTTCAGGACATTATTTGATTTTTAGGGTTTTTCTAGGACATTTTATGATTTTTAGGGTTATTTCAAGAAATTATTTGACTTTTAGGGTTTGTTCAAGACATTTTATGATTTTTAGGGTTTTTTTAGGATATTTTATGTTTTTTAGGCTTTTTAAGGTATGCCCCCAATGTGCAGACCTATGATGATATGATGATCTACATAGTGCTTGTGGAGACAATGAAATTTTGCTGATGTAGTATGCATGATTAAAGTGCATTGGACAAGGATGGTCTTATATGCTTATCACCTTGTGATGCACTAATTGAATTAAATGGAGAAAACATTTCAAAGATAAGGGTTCAATTCATTCTCAAAGAGCTTTTTTCTTCCAAATTGGCACACTGAGTAACTAGGCTTTATAAATGGAGATGCGGAAAACTTCCCCACTAGATCTTGAAGATGTTGTTCATCATTTGCCTATGTGTGTGCAATTGAATTCATTCCAACCTTTGTAATCATTAGAGCCCCTTACAATCCTATATGACTATCTATGTGAGTTATTCTGAATTCAAAAGCATCCTAGATAGAGCCCCATTGCTAGTCAGATGTCTATAACCCCAATGAGGTTATCACTGTAATCTCTTGAATATTGCTCCATTGCCAACAGATGTCTATAGCCTTGATAAAGTAATCCACATGTTCCCATAGCCAATCTTTTAATGCTATTATTTTTGCATGATAATGTTTTCTTTATATTTTGTTTTTTGTTCTTGTGCCTTGATATTTTGATATGCAATTTGGCATAACTCTTTTCCTTTTTTATTCTTACATTGTCTTGTAAGTAATAAAACCTACATGGGTGTGATGATTACATCAACGCTGAATCAAAATTTTGGATTTTTCACTAGCCATATAATCAACCAAGTATTTGTAGGTCCTCACAACTGGAATGGCAACTAGGTTATAAAAACTCAATTTAGGGATTGGACATCCTTACTGAACAACTATATTTCCTATAAAAAAGGCTCATTTACTTTATCAACCAAGGACATAAACTTGAAATGGGCCAACACTGCACTAAGTTCAAATCACAACCATTCTATCCTACTGTAGGAAAGGAAAATCTTTTGAAATAAATATACAAAACCATGATGAACTAATACTTTATTAGAACTCACAACCAAAATTAACTTAATAAACTACTACCAAATGATAAGGTTCTAGCCAGTGGATAGGAACTACTCTGCCCATTCTGGCTGCAGGAACAGTCGAATGCCAAAACAACAACTATTGCAAGATGGAAATTAACTAAAAAACACAAAGGGACTACTCACCAAGTGGGCCCCCTTGAGTGAGTATATCCAAAATTCTTCGATAGCAACTGATAAGCTCAAAATAACATTGTCTTCTTTATTCTAAATTGATTGCAAAATACATAAGTCTGAAAAATGGATACTACAAATTCTATGGTTGTTCTATGTCCTCGAGAGGAGATAGAGACCTTTTATTTATAAGGAAACTTTATAACAGATTCCTAACTGATCAACCCATGTTCCAACACAATAGGTGAACATGTTTATTATACTAAAGAAGAAGTCAACGCAAGAAAATAGATCAACATCTATCCTACAGCTCAGAAGATATAGCATGACTTCCTTCCTGGATTAAAGCTCCACTAGGAACAATTATGAATGTCCCACAAACTACTTTGTTGAGGAAGCGATCAAGTGGTTATGATCTTCTTCAATGCGGCTTCACTTTGACTGGGTCTGCATCGTAGCGGCATGTTGATGTTCCTCTTAACTGCCAACTTCATCTTTCTTTCATCTTGGCTGACCCTGCATCGTGGTGTTAGTGTGCACAAAATCATGTGTATCTATTGATGCTAACATAACATAAATTAAACCACATTCTAAGATTGATTTAGATAATTTGCAAAGATGAACCATTTAGAAATCATTATATAACAACCTTAGGTATATGATAAATCAATTCCAGAAATACTTAAAAAGGCATCAACTAGGAAAGTCTTCTGACCCAAATATTATCCAAACACAAGACTTAAGAAGGAATTCTATGACCAAAATCTATCAAAACAGAACCATTATTCCGGCTCATCAGTATCTATAATGACTTAGGGCAAACAATTAATGTGTAAGATATAGCAATTGATAGATTTAGAGTAACAAGATTTAATAATGAAACTGCTACCCAACCATAGATAAAACTTAATCATAGGGTGACGCTAAATATGAATGACCTTAGGCTTTCAAAAAATCTTATGCACAAGTATCTAAGAAATGAGATGTCTCTCAATCCTATTTTTTTTAAGTGTAAACAAGTGAGTAACTAAGCTGATTTTCTTGCTTTATTGATGCATCTGTTAGACAGTTCAAATAACTGGAAGACAACTGAGAGGGGGGGGGGGTGAATCAGTTGTCACATATTACCAAAACCATTAGAAATTAAAAATTTAATAGTAGAACCCAAAACATTAATACCGAAATACCAGTTAAACCAATTAAGCATAAACAATAATCACAGAATAAATACCATCCACATGACACTAAGATTTATACGTTGAAAACCTAGTAAAGGGAAAAACCACGGTGGGAAGCCTACCCACAGTCAGATAATACTTTTGCAGTAAGTATGTGAATTACAATTGAGGGGCATGCACTTGCAGGAAGACTAATAACCTAGAGCACACTACTCATCACAAAAGGAACCTCAATGACTACATAGAAATCCAGACTACAATCTAGAGAAGTGTTGAACTGCAAAAGATAACATCTCCTATGCTTGAGTACAGTTCCGATTAAGCTCAATATCGAAGGACTAAATCCTCTTACATAAACCCAATTTGATCTCCAATGATCGACCAAATCCTCTGCCTAAATGATATTACATTATTTGTATATTACATATCCATTTCCCATTCCTGTAAATCTATATGATCTACAATGAGATCTTACATCTATATATACAAACCCTCAACCATAAACAATCAGGTCGACCACTAGACAATAAACCAGTTACATAATTACAAACCATGTTAGCTTTAGACCAAACAAATAATATCCAACACATAATACATCCTAGAAACACATCAAGAGGTCCAATCCACACATTACATTAAAGCCGATCCATAACCTAGATCAACCAGGACCCAATATAGGTCCACAGGCTACAACAATGATCTCTATCTGCCAAGTCTCAAACATGATCACCATCAGCATCCCGAAACTCCGTCAGAAGCTGCACCAATACCACTTATGCAATTCATCAAATATCTTCATCAAAATATTTTCCGATGAAACCCTCACCGGAAGCAGAAACCAAGCTTCTAAGCAAACAAGATACCATCTGATCATTAGACCAAAACCAACTTACTGAATATGAACATGAGTGTCATGAAGAAGCCAATTCCATAACCAAACTATACCAAAGCCTACCAAATCATGCCGGATCCAAATCAACCAGAAACTACTCAATCTACTGGGACCAGAAGGGTGCCGGTAAAATATCTAAATAACTAGTGTTGGCATCAATGACAAAACATCAATGTAACACATAATCAATTCCACCAAATGGCCAACAATCTCCCCCTTTTGCATTGATGGCAACACTAGATGTGAAACACATCTAAGTACCAACAAATGCCAAACAAGTCTCCCCCATTGGAAGACAACCAATGATCTCCCGCATACAACTCTGAAATAAAGACCAAACTCCCCCTGTGAATAATATCTTTGTAATGCTTTGAATTTCTCCCTATCAATATCTCTCTCCTTTTATTTTTCTTATTAATATCTCTCTCCCTTTCTTTTTCTTTTTCACTTCCTTTTTCACATCAATATCACTCCCCCTTTGACATCAATGCTAGAAATCTGACAAAAATATCAAAGCCAAAAACATAAACCACTGAATCACAAAGCTGACTACTCCCCCTAAGCAGTAGCATCCCCACATTAGTGTCAGAATGAATAGTATCTCTGATAATGCATACCAGACTTATACTAAACTGCATCAATTAAGTTTCTGCCGGAGGGGTAGAAACTCCCAATCTGTCTCTCAGGTACTCAAATGATTCCTTGGGAAAACGTTTAGTGAAAATATCTGCAATCTTCTCTTTAGTATTCATATAAACAAATCTAACTTCATTTGCTTCCACCTTTTCCTTTAAAAAGTTATACTTGATAGATATGTACTTTGTCTTAGAATGAAATATCGGATTCTTTGATATATCAATAGCAGCAGAGTTATCACAGTGAATAACTACCAGTGCATCACAATCCACCTTTATATCCTTCAACATTTGCTTCATCCATAAAACTTGTGTATACTTAGTAGCAGTAGCAACATACTTAGCTTCAACAGTAGATAAAGAAGTACACAATTGTTTCTTGTTGATCTATGAAACTAGCTTCTTTCCAAGAAATAAAACTCCCCCGGAAGTACTTTTTCGGTCATCAACATCTCAAGCCCAATCAACATCTGTATATGCACACAAAGTAAAGTTATCATCCTTAGGGTACCACAAATCATATTCTGATGTACCTTGCAAGTATCTAAAAATCCTTTTCACCGCACTCATGATTTTCTCTAGGATCACTCTGAAATCTTGAAACAATACAAACAACATTCATAATGTCAGGCCTAGTCCAAGTCAACTAAAGCAGACCTCCAATCATAGATTTGTATCTTGTAGGATTTATCTATGCCAAAACATCTTTTCTTGTCAATTTCTCACTTGTAACCATAGGAGTACTCACCGGTTTAGAATCTCCCATACCAAATTTCTTCAACAATTCCTTAGCATACTTAGTTTAATAGATAAAAATACATTTTTTAGTCTGAGTAATTTGCAAACCTAAGAAAATTTTCATCTCACCAATCATAGATATCTCAAATTCATTCTCCATATTGTTAGAAAATTCTATGCATAACTTATCTTCACCTCCAAAAATAATGTCATCAATAAATAATTCAATAATTAGTATATCATCATCAGTGATCTTATAATATAAATTAATGTCAACATTTCCCTTAGTAAAACCAAGCTTCAAGAGCTATTTATCCAATCTTGCATACCAAGCTCTAAGTGCTTGTTTCAATCCATATAATTTTTTCCTTAACCTGCAAACCATGTTTGTATTATTTGATAGTGAAAAACCACCAAGTTGCTCAATATAAACTTCCTCATCAAGATCCCCATTAAAAAATGCACATTTAACATCCATCTGATAAACCTTGTAGTTTTTATAAGCAGCATAGGCAAGAAATAATCTTATAGTTTCAATCCTAGCTACAGGTGCAAAAGTCTCTCCATAAGCAATTCCTTCCTTTTGAAAATATGCTTTACAAACCAATCTAACATTATTTCTTATAACTTAACCATCCTCATTCAATTTATTTCTAAAAACATTTTTATTTTTAGGCCGGGGAACCAAAGTCCATGTATAATTTTCTTAATCTGATCTAATTCTTCTTCCATAACTTTCAACCAATATTCATCTTTACATGCCTCAATTACTGATACTGGTTCAACTTGTGAAATTAAGCATACCTCATTAGTTGCCAGTCTTCTTCTTGTCATTACTCCATTGCTCTTATCTCCAATAATCTGATCTTCTGAATGATTCAATCTCACATACTTAGGAGTCCTCTAACTCTTTGTTCCTCTTCCTTGATCTACAGTCACTGTAAAATTTTTTGATACTACTGGAGTAACTAGTTCAACACTCTGTTCCGGTAAAGGTGCTACTAGTTTAGATATTATCATTTCCACTATCGGTTCCTTCTCATAAACTCTGATTTGACTTCTATTTAGCTCATCTACTTTGACATTAGCACTCTCCAAAATTCTTTGAAATCTCTTGTTATAACATCTATATGCTTTTCTTTCATTAGAATAACCAAGAAATATGCCTTCATCACATCTAGGATCAAATTTTCCAATGATATCATATCTCTTGATATAAAATTTACTACCAAAAAATATGAGACACTTAACTGCAGGTGCATTGCCAAACCATAATTCATAAGGTGTCTTACCGATTTCTCCTTTGATATGTACTCAGTTGAATGTATAAACTGCTCTTCTCACTACTTCTCTCCAGTAGATATGAGGTAGACTAGCTTCCATCATCATTGTTCTAGCAGCATCCAAGATAGTTTTGTTCTTCCTTTCCACAACTGCATTTTGCTGAGTTGTCTGGGGAGCAGAAAATTGTCTTCTTATACCATGATTCTCATAAAAGTTATTAAATTCATTGGATGTGAATTCCCCACCATGATCCGACCTCAAACATTTAATATTCAATCTTGTCTTAGTTTTCACTTTAGCCTTAAAGATTTTAAACTTTTCAAATGCCTCAGATTTTTCCTTCAGAAAAGTAACCCACATCATTATAGAATAATCATCAATGATTAGTATGAAATATCTATCACCTTGAAAACTTTTAACTCTAGCAAGGCCACACAAATTAGTATGAATAAGATCAAGAACATCATTTGACTTATCTTGTATACTCCTAAAAGAGGTTCTAACATGTTTACCCATTTGACATTCTTTACATACCAGATTATAGGGCTTCACAATCTTAGGTATATCCCTAACTGCCTTAGTTGAACTGATCTTTATAATGTAATCAAAATTCACATGACACAACCTTTTATGCCATAGCCAACTCTCATCAATCTGTGTAATCAAACATGTCTTCTCACTAGAATTCAAATGAAATATATTACCTTTTGTCTGTGTACCAGTTGCAATCTCCAAACTAGAGCTGTTAATGATTTTGCATTTTCCATCCTTTAACTGTAACTGAAATCCCTTATCCACTAATTCTCCTACACTCAAAAGAATATGCCTTAAACCACAAAATATAACAACTCCTATGAAGTGTTGAACTGCAAAAGATAACATCTCCTATGTCTGAGTACAGTTCCGGTTAAGCTCAATAATGGAGGACTAAATCCTCTTACATAAACCCAATTCGATCTCCAATGATCTACCAAATCCTCTGCCTGAATGATATTACATTATTTGCACATTACATATCCATTTCCCATTCCTGTAAATCCATATGATCTACAATGAGATCTTACATCTATATATACAAATCCCCGACCATAAACAATCAGGTCAGCCACTAGACAATAAACCAGTTACATAATTACAAACTATGTCAGCTTTAGACCAAAAAAATAATATCCAACACATAATACATCCTAGAAACAAATCGAGAGGTCCAATCCACATGTTACATTAAAGCTAGTCCATAACCTAGATCAACTGGGACCCAATATAGGTCCACACACTACAACAATGATCTCTATCCGCCAAGTCTCAAATATGATCACCATCAGCATCCTAAAACTCCATCAGAAGATGCACCAACACCACTTATTCAATTCATCAAAGATCATCAAAATCTCTGCTGATGAAACCCTCGCTAGAACCAGAAACCAAGCTTCTAAGAAAACAAGATAAAATCCGATCATCAGACTAGAACTAACTTACTAAATATGAACATGAGTATCATGAACAAGCCAATTCCATAACCAAACTATACCAGAGCCTACCAGATCATGTTGGATCCAAATCAACTAGAAACCACTCAACCTACTAGGACCAGAAGGTTGCCGGTAAAGCATCCAAATATTTAGTGTTGGCATCAATGATAAAACATCAATGCAACACATAATCAATTTCAGCAAATGGCCAACAATATCTATAACAGTTGTGACTATGATAAAATTTTGAAAATAAACTATATGCAATGCAATGCTAGAGAAACAATATGCAAATGCAGAAAATGAAAGCTAAACTAGCCCAACCCTTATATGTAGTATCATTTAAGGTGCATGTTGTTCATAGGATCAGGGAGTGGATCTCCCTCCATTGTGGACAAATTCTATGTCCCATTACGAACGATCCATATTATTATGAAAGGACCCAACTAGGTAGATTCAAAATTTCCTATCTTTTCACGCTCTGCTACGTTCTTTAGATTCTCCGTGAGGACTAAATATCCCACCTCAAAGTTCCTTTGCCCCACCCTTTTTTTTATATCTCCTTTTTAGTCTATTCTGATATCCTTGTAGGTGATTTAGTGCACTTTGTCGCTTCTCATCCAACCTTTCTAGCTCTTGAAATCGGGCAACTCGATAGTCTTCCTCTGATATGATTCATTTTAGGGAAACCCTGAGAGATGGAAATTATACCTCAATAGGAAAAATAGCTTCAGTACCATAGACCAATGAGTATGGGGTGGCACCTATGGTTGTGCACACACTTGTTCTATAAGCCCAAAGCATGGGGTTTTACTAGAGATATCAGTCTTGTCTTGCTTCATTGACAACTTTCTTTAAAGTTTTCAATATTGTTATGTTAGTTTCCTCTGCTTGAACATTACTTTGGGGATAATAGGGTGTTGCAAACCTGTGTTGGATGTGAAATTGTTCACATAGTTCATGTACCTCCTAATTTTTTAATGGGTGCCCATTGTCAATAACTATGCACATCAGGACTCCATATTTGCAAATGATATAATTAAGAAATAATTTCACTAGGTGTTTTCCAGTGGTGTAGGTTAGAGGGATTGCCTCTACCCACTTGGTAAATTATTCAGAGGCTGTCAGGATGAATTTATGTCCATTGGATGAGGTGGGGTTTATCTTGCCTACAAGATCTATTCCCCACTACGAAAATGGTCACAGTGATGTTATTGGTTGGAGATCTTGAGCAGACACACGTATTAGGTCTCCATGTAACTGACATTGTCTGCACTTTTGTACATATTTATAAACATCCGTTTTCCATAGTTGGCTAGTAATATCTAGTTATCAATAATTTATTGGCCAATGCAGGGCCACTAGAATGTGCCCCATAGATTCCATCATGCACTTCTTGTAAAGCTAATTATGCTTCTTCAGTATTCAAACATTGCAAAAGAGTCCCATCAAATCTTTTTTTGTACAAGGTATCAACAATAAGAACATGTCTAGATGCCTGACGTATGAGAGCTTTCCTTTTATTTCTAGATAGGTTAGGAGACATGTATTGATCATGCAAATATGCATATATCTCATTGTACCATGGCAACTCTGGACCTATTATCATGCATACATACTCAAAATAAGGGATCTCATATGTCAATACCATTAACTATTCTGCCATAAACTCAAATTGAGTTTCATTATTTGGTATATCTAAGATGGAGCCTATAGTTGCCATAGCATCTGCTGATTTATTTAGTTATCTAGGAATTTTCTCAAATGTACTATGACTAAAGTGTTGTTTGAGTTCTTTAATCAACTATTTATAGGGCATTAGTTTGTCATCCTTGGTATTATAATCATCATTGACTTGATTAATGATGAGTTGTGAGTCTCCATAGGCATTTACTTCTGCTATCTTCCATTGAATGACAATACGAAGTCCTATGGTGAGAGCTTTATTTTCATCTATATTATTTTTGCATGGAAAGCTTATTCAATATGATTTTGGAATTGAGTCACCTTGAGGGGTGAAAAATAGGATACTGACACCTACATCATGATTGGTGTAAGAACCATCAAAATATAACTTCTAGAGCATTGAGGTTGTTATTGCGAACACATATTCATCAAGGAAATCTGCTAGGAGTGGGTGATCATCCTATACAGGAGCTTCTGCCAACTGATCTACAATTATTTGTTTTTTAATAGCCTTTCTATCTACATATTTGATGTCAAACTCACTCAATATCATGACCCACTTGGCCAATATTCATGTTAATGTAGCTCTACTCAAAAGGTACTTAAGAGGATCAAAGTGTGATATGAGTTTGATCTTGTGACTCTACATGTAGTGTCTAAGCTTTTGGGATGCAAAGATCACTGCCAAACATGCTCTCTCTCTGGGTGTATAATTAAGCTCATATCCCACTAATGTTTGACTAATGTAATAGATGGATCTTTCTCTTCCATGATCATCATGTTGTGCTAATAGAGCTCCTAAAGAGGAACCGGTTGCTGATATATACAAAAGTAAAGGTTTACCCAATGTTGGTGGAACTAGTATCGATGTTGACATTAGGTAATCTGTAAACACTTGAAATGCCTCCTGACATTGATGTGTCCACTTGAAAGTTACACCTTTCTTGAGAAGCTGTTGAAATGGTTGACATTTCTTCACCAATTGTGCTATGAAGTGTCTAAGCGATTGTAATCTTTCCTATAAGCTCCTAAGTTGTTTGAGGTTAGATGGTGGTGGCATTTCCAATATAGCTTTAACCTTCGCTGGATCCACCTTGATTCCTCTGTTGGATACAATAAATACCAAGAGCTTACCAGATGTGACGCCAAACACACACTTTTTTGGGTTGAGCCTAACATTATATTGTTCAAGCCTGTCAAATATTTTGGCTAGAACATTAAGATGATCATCCCTGGTTTTAGATTTGGCTAGCAGGTCATCTAAATAATATTTCATGATATCATGTATCATGTCATGGAATAGGGTGGTCATTTCTCTCTGATAAGTGGCACCAATATTCTTGAGACCAAATGACATCGCATTCCAATAGTATGTTCCCCAAGGGCAAGTGAAAGCTATTTTATGTTGATCTTATGGTGCAATCCTTATTTGGTTATAACCAAAAAAATAATCCATGAGTGAAAGCATTTCATGGCCAATAGTTAAATCCACAATATGTCTATGTTGTGGAGTGGAAAATCATCTTTGGGAAAAGCCTTGTTTAAGTCCCTAAATTCCATGTAGATCCTTATCTCCTCAGTGGGTTTGGTTACTAGTACTAAGTTGGATATCCATTCTGCATAGTCTTGGTCTTATGAAACCCACATCCAAAATCTTTTGTAGTTCCGCTTTCACGAGCAAGGTGATTTGAGGGTGCATCTTACACAACTTTTTCTTATATGAATTCATTCCTAGTAATAGTGGAAAATGATGTAGAACCAATTCTGGATCCAGTACTGGCATGTCAGCATATGACCAAGCAAAATTTATTGGTCATTATTTGAAGAACTGGATAAATTTTTCTGTTTTTTCTAGTTTGAGGGATTGAGCCAAGTGTATCTTGCATATGGTTTCAGTGTCTCCAATGTTAACCTCCTCTGTCTTTTCCACAGGCAATGTTGATCATTCTTGATCAATAGGGAGGTCATCTATTTTGTTAGTACTTGTGTAATGCCTGCCAAAATACCCTAGAGAAATATAGCTAAATACACACTAATTTTTATTTATTTTTAACAATACAACACATATCATCACTTAAGCAATGCAGCGAGGAAACAACAACATTTAAGTGTTATGAACATAGAATAATTCACTCAAGCTATTCTAACAATTACATAAGCGGAATACAATAAATCATTTCTACTAACTCCCTAGGGCATCTCAACGCCATTACTTAATCTACCTACATAAGCAATAAGCATTTACTTTCTTCCAGGTCAATACCTCATAATCTTAATCATTATACACACATAGGTGCAACATAGCAATACCCAACACTCATGATATGCAACCTACTTAATCTTCCATTTAATATGAGATTCTCTTTCTCAATGCATAGTTATTTCCCTTTTTCTATTAGGTTCATTTTATACACCAAGTCCAAATGTTCCTATTACCATTAACCAACCTTCGACTATTAACATCACTTTTCACATACCAAGATTAACCTTTACATTGCATTAACAATATTTCCATTTACGATTAACTTCCACATAATCATTTATGATTCTATACTCCTAGCATGCTTATTACTTCATCACGATTCCTAAAGTACAAAATTAAATAATCACAAAATCTTCCTAAACATTTAACCCATAGCTTATTTAATACTACTAAAATATCTTACACTATATCAATTAACCAACAATCATCTTATTATAAATTAAGTAACTACACGAATTCATCTCAACACAAACTAAGATACAATATCCTAATTCCATAACAACTAATAGCATCAACCAAATGGAGATATAATCTTATACTATAACACATGATACATTCTAATCCTTTCCTAAAAGACAAGCATTCATTTTACCATCTACCCATACACTTACTAGTAATTTCCATTAATAAGATTAGTAATTCATTCATTAAGAACATCCATACAATATTTTCATAAGTAACATTCAACTATATCCCCAACATTATAAGATTTCAATCCTACCATTAGATAATTGACTATGAAGTATGATACTATAAATTCAAATTCTTCAATCACAACTCATAAACATGTCCTAAGATATCTTCCAATATTACTCATACTCATACAACCTACCAAGGCATAACATTTCTTCTACTTAAAGAATTAGTTAAATACATCATTTCTAAGCTATTACCATTATCATAACATTTATACCATTTCCTTTTGACATGGTTCATCAAGAATACAAAATGCATCATTTAATTCTGAAACACAATACTTATCCACATCTCATGCATCCATTTCATTTAATATAAATGCGTTACAATACAACTCAAGGTTCATCATTACAATCATATATCATAACCAAAAACTATCATTATAACTAGAACAACATAATCATTTCTCATAAGCATGATTTCTCTTACAACCATTACATAACAATTTCATTACATAAATCACAACATCATTTACATTATTGCTGCCATTATTACCCATGAACTATCTGAAGAAGCAACCTCATCCACCCAAGAAGAATCCAAAGATAGGAACATCCCAATGCTTTAAAATCACCAACCACCCGACCATGTGGAACCAAAGGAACCACCCCTTGTGCTAGGAGATGACACAAGGTCCCAACACACACTCTACACCTAAGCTGATACCTATAACCAAGGAGACTAAACACACAAGGACTCTCAAGAAAGAACTCACACAAAACCACAAGAATGAACTCCTAGAGGCGTAAAACTCATCAGGACATAAATGCATCCAATAAGCATAATCATAAATCATAAAGGGGGAACACATGCAGGAGTGGAGTGTCATCACATGCCATCCTCATAACATAATAATATAATAACACAAGGCACTAGCCTGATGGACATGTGGAGCTATCTCAACCTATGAGAGACCAAGGGAGATTAGCTTACCGTCTTCATGGCCTTCTCATGCTTATCCTAAAAAATCCTCCCTAGGACTAAGCCATGGGGCTCAAAACTATTCATTATATTGTTTAAATGAGTTCTAAATACCTGTTCACCCCAACAATAAGAATAATAACTCTAATTGAAGTCTCAATCCAAAGTTTGAACATTCATTTGGTAAAGTCACTATTTCCATAGCTAGTGTTCATTTGATATTCAACCCAGGGACGTAGTACTTGAAATGGGTCTATACTATATATGCACTAAGTTCCTGTAACAACTATTCTACATTACGGCAACAACTAACATTATGCGGAAAAAGGTAAAAGGCTACATGAAGAATTATTCATAAATTCTTAAAATCAATGCTGGATAAATTCAATATGGATAAACAGGAATTACTCTGTCCTGGCTTGGCTGCAGGAACAGTCAATGGATCTATTTCCAGTGGCTACAGGAACAGTCAATGCAAGAACTTCTACTATTGCTAAAGAAAGAAAACTAATTTTAACAAACACACGAGATCACTCGCTAAGTGGGCCCCCTTAGATGAGTGATACCAGGCTTCCTGAAAAACAAATCTTAATAGATCAGAATAACATAACTTTTATTCATCCTTTTCTGAAAGTGATTACATAGTTTTAAAAAGAAACTCAAGAATGACTATAAAAAATTCTCTGCTCTATTCTTCTCCTTTTTTGTCTAACTCTTGAGAAGAAGAAGAGCTCTTTATTAAAAATAAATTAACTACAAAAGACCACACAAATCACGCCCAGAAGAAGAGGCAGATAATTGACTGATAAAGAAGATAACTAGAGCTATGTTGCAGGAAACGTGGATCTAAAATGCACCACAGTCTTTACATGACGCGGTAGTATTTGCAAATTCAATACCCACTGAAGTTAGACATTGGTAATGTCGCTTGACTGCTTTGCTTATTCCGTACCTTGCGCTTTCTCGGGTCGTCTATAGTTTGATCTTCAGTTATCTCATACGTATCCTTTCCTTCATTAGGTGTGATAGGAGAACATCCACCGTGGTATCATTTATTACCTACACTACAACAGAAATAACATGCAAGGACACACATACGCAGTTTATTTAATTAACACATCTATTAATTCATATATGATATTACCCTAAATAATCCACATGGCTACAAGAATAAATCACATGGCTGCAGGAATAGACTGGCAAAGGTAGAACATGATTTAATAAGTTCAAGCTTAACATATGGAATACATATAGTCAACTTCCAATACATTACTACTACTATGCAAACCAAAAGATAACAAAAATTCAAGAGTTCTGAGGATAAAAATATAACAAAGTATCAACTCATCATGCCCCCCAACTTTAAGAGCCCGTTGATCCTACAACAAAAGGAAAATTTCTAACTCTTGCACTAACTCTCAAATCACCAATGGTGCCCTGACCTGTCCCTCCTGAAGCCAAATTCCAATAAAATCCCTTCATTTTTTCCAGCCTAGACCATCTGGTTGATTCTTCTGTGAGTGCATCATAGGGATGATCTATAGGTTGACATCCCAATAGTGGCCACATGAGAATAGGAGGCTGAAAGATCAATGGTAGCTAGTTGTTGGTTTTCTCTCTTCCTAGCTGTATATATCTGGGGGCTCTTTACATATCTGCTTGAAAATTTTGTAATGAATAAGGTTCCCCCTGCTTTAATTGATCTGGTAAGTTATTCCAGCATTGAGTTAACCCATCTATTGTAGCTGCTCTGTCAGTCTAAACTAGATGCTCATATGCCTGATAGATTTCTTCTCTCATTGGAAGCACTAGTTTTCTAACATCATCCCTTACCAGTAATTTCTGCCATTCATAATAAAGAACTCTTGGTTCTTTTGATTCTTTCCTTAATGGAAATGGACAGTCAAACTCTAAATCCTTATATGCTCTGGCTTATGTCCCCATGTTGATCTCATTCTGGATCCATGACATTAAAGCTTTGATATGGATATCCCCAATATATAATAAAGGGTTCCACTCACTATCTGAGGATACAACATAGTTATGTAAATAGAATTCACATAGCAAATTTTTCACAGCTGGTGGAGAGGTTTGGTAAGCATAAAATAACTCTTTAGGGGTTTCTAAAGAGGGGCTAATATCCCTAACAATACAGTTTAATTTGAAATTTAAATACCGCTCCTTCAAATGCACAGAATAAACCCTTGGAGGTTCCCTACATTGCATCAATTCGGGGACCATACTAGCAATTGTTTCAACTTTAGCCTCTAATTCCTCAATTTTGCTATCCCTCTTTTCAATTTCTTTTTGTTGTTTATCAATAATCCCTTGCAACCTATCCCTCTCTATTTTGCATTGTCTATAAAATGTTAAAGCAATGGATAAACTACTTAGGGATGAAGGAGGTCTAATAGGTGTTACCTTAGGCTGTGGGATTTCTTCAATAAATTCCTCAATTTTTGCTAGAATCTATCCAATTATTTCTTCAGGTTGTTGTGAAATATTTCCAATAGTTTCTTCAAATTGCTCTTGATTCTCTTCAATGGTTTCCTCAAAATGATGTGAAGTGTCTCCACCAGTTTCTTCATTGACCTCCTCAAGCTGTTGTGCCACAAAAGCAAGATTTTTCAATCTATCTTCATCAGCTTCTACCTGGAATTCAACATCCACAAGGCTTCCTTCTTCTTGTAATTCGATATTGGCGAGGCTTCCTTCTTCTGATGTTTCCACTGCAATAACCTCTTTTGGATCACCTACTGGATGAGCCTTCTGGGTCCTACTCCTTGTTCTTCTTACATACAATTTTGGAGTGGTTGCAAGAATGGTTTTAGTTGCTGTAGGAGTTTTTCTTTTTGTCCTACGTCTCTTGGTTGTAGGAGAAATTTGAGTTGCCTGCGGCTACATCATGGGTTCTTCATCTATTTCATTCCTTTACAACTCCTTCCCTTTTCTCCTAGAAATTGGTGACTCTCCTTGAAGAGAGGTAGAGGGTTGTTCCACGCTCATTTCGGCCACCTCTTCCTCCATAATAACCACAGCTCCTTCAACAACAAGAAAATCATCCTCTGCAGCAACTACAAGAGAAGAGGGTTCTGCAACATTTTCTTCTTCAGCTGGTGGATTCTCTGCAACAAGGGCATCTTCAACCCTAAACTATAGTATATTCTCAAATACTCCCCATTCCATTTGTGAAACATCTCTAAGGGAATGTTCTACAAGCAGTTTAACTAATCCATGATGGCTAATGGAACGATTTCCATTTTTTCGTGTCTCCTTGGTGCTTGTAGAAATGAGGTGGTACAGAAAATTAGGGACATTCACCCTCCGGCCATGCCGTAAATGACTAAGTAATTTAAAATGCGGTGAATGTAAATTTGAATATCTCCCTTCACAAGTAATGTATTTCATAACACACAAAGCTACCTGAGGCCACTCTGTTGGCAGGGAAACCCTTCTAGTTCCTTTCTTGTCCACCATTAGAGGTCCATCCATGGGAATTGTGAACTCTGCTCTGGCGCTCCTTGTGTCTTTTGATTCCAGAAATAGTTCCCCTTCCTGCAGCAACCTTGTTACTTCTACTATTCATTGATCCATTGCAATAACCCTTAAGCCGTTAACCGTAGCTTCTCCTTCATTGAAGGAATGCATAAATTTTGTAGCTATTTCTTCATTAAAGTCTTTGATTTTCAAGAAGTAATCTAGCCAGCCATGGTGTCTAAAATGATGCTCACAAAGAGCATCCTGCAGTAACACCTCATGAACTATTGGCTCATGGCAGATTAGATCACCACCCATCTCTTACTTTGCTAGTATTGAACACTATGCAGCTGAGAAACATAGAACCAAAATATCCAACAGACTTGCTAAATTGAAAATTCCATAATATTTCAATTCTGGTGGCATAGTTTATTATTTGCTTGGGTGAAATAATAACTTGATAAACAATGATGGCATGCAATCAATTCTAAGTACCAAAAAGGATGAATAATCAATAACTTTGGAAACCAAATCATAAAGCACCCCCCCAACTTAACCTAGCACATGTCCACACAAGCTGACGAGATTTTGGGGAGTGTAGCAGATTTTTAAAAAGGAATAATCATAATGAAATAATAAATACGTAATTAAAACAAAACACAATATGCACATACCTGTAGTCGTACGGAAAAAGACGGCGAAATGAGATATAAGAAAGTGGGATGGAATGACGTGGATGGAATTTTATTTACTGAGAAGAATGTTCCCATTAGATATGGAAATATTTATTGTGAAATGATGCGAGAAGAATTATGAAGCGGCAAACATGTTCGCTACAGGAACCTCACCATTATTTCTTTGCTTAATTGCGGCAGGAAGTTGATCAGTTGTTGCAGGATCCTTGGTAGTGGTTGCAGGAACCTTGTCAGTTACTGCAGGAACCTTTGTTTTATCCTTTTGGTCAAATTGTTGTAGGAACTCCTCTTTAGTGGTCGGCTTATGATACAGATGCAGTCGGTGACCATTCACTAAAATCTTAAACAGAATAGGATCAATTATGGTCAAACGAATTGCTCCATTATTGAAAACTTCTTCTATCTCATATGGACCTAACCACTTGGTTTGAAACTTCCCCATAGCATCTTTATATCTGGAATCATATAGCAATGCCCAATCACCTGCTTTGAACTTCTTTTCTTTGATATACTTATCATGCCACTTTCCTCTCTGATTTTGAATTAGTTCTGTCTGCTGGACAACTATTTTCCTCCATTCATCCAGAGTATTCAATTGTTGAATACATTCTTTCTGTGTTGTAGACAATGTCATATTTAATTGCAAAGTTGTCCTCAAAGTTTTATGCTCGAATTCAATAGGCATCATTGTTGTTTTTCCATAAACCATCTCAAAAGGTGTAAAACCAATTGGTGTTTTCCAAGTTGTTCTGTATGCCCAAATTGCTTCTGAAAGCCTATGAGACCAGTATTTTTTATGAATAGATACTGTTTTGGTAAGAATAGCCTCAAGCTCCCTATTTGTAACTTCTACCTATCCATTAGCTTGTGGATGATACAAAGTAGATTTATTGTGCCTTATATTGTATTCATTGACCAAAGCTGCTATTAATGTTGAAGTAAATTGAGGTCCCTAGTCCAAGAAAATCTCTCTTGGTACTCCATATCTTGTAAATATCTCTTCATAAAGAAACTTAGCCACCTTATTGTCTCTTGCATGTGTCATGGCACGAGGTTCCACCCATTTTGTTACACAGTCTGTACATACCAAAATGTAGGATTTTCCATTAGAAGGTGGATCAATTGGGCCAACAAAATCTAAACCCCATTTATCAAAAGGTGCTACTGATATTTGTGGATATAATGGAATTTCATCAGATTTTGTAGGTCATCCCATAGGTTGGCATCTGTCACATTTCCTTGTATACTGTGTTGCATCCTTGTGTAATGTGGGCCAATAGTATCTTGTATTTAGTACTTTCAGTGTTGTTCTTTTGGCAGCAAAATGTCCTCCACATGGCTCATCATGACATGCATTCAGGATATCATATGTTTCATCTTGTCTCACACATCTTCTCATGACTTGGTCAGGCCCAGTATAAAACAAACAATCAGCAATCCATGAGAAGTTAAAACTTTTTTCAACTAACAATCTTCTTTCCTTAGGAGAGAAATAAATTGGTATTTTAGAAGCAGCCAATTAATTGGCAATATCAACATACCAGGGAGTATGAGCTTGGATAAGAAATAAATGTTCATCTGGAAAAGCATCATCTATCACTGTAGCATTTTCTTGTAACTGAAGTCTTGAAAGATAGTCTTTAACCATATTAGACTTCCCTGGTTTATCAACAACTATGATATCAAATTCCTGCATCAACAACAACCAACGAGCCAATCTACCAGTTATTAAAGGCTTATTCATGAGATATCTAATTGTAGTATGATCTATATGCACAAATATAGGATATCCCATGATATAGTGCCTGAATTTGTTGAGTGCATATATAACAGCTAACATTTCCTTTTCAGTGACTATGTAATTCAACTCAGGTCCATGTAAGTTCTTGCTAATATAATATATTGCATTTTCCAATTTGTCAATCTTTTGTCCTAAGACTGCCCCTATTGCATAATCAGATGCGTCGGTATGGATTTGGAATGGTAAAGACCAATTTGGACCTTTAAGGACTGGTGCTTGAGTCAAGGCATGCTTAAGCTTTAAGATAGCTTCATTGCATGCTGAGGTCCATTTAAATTCTATATCCTTGGTAAGTAGTGAATATAAGGGACTTGCAATTTTGCTGAAATCCTTGATAAACCTTCTGTAGTATCCAGCATGACCAAGGAAAATTCTTACATCTTTTTTCTTCAAAGGGGCATTGGTATTCTGAATGACTTCAATCTTTGCTAGATCCACCTGTATTCCTTTTACAGAGATATGATGACCAAGGACTATTCCTTCTTGCATCATGATGAAGCATTTCTCACTATTTAATGACAAACTATAGTCTTCACATCACTGCAAAACATTTTTTAGGTTCCCTAATGCTTGTTCAAATTAAGAACCATAAGTTGTAAAGTCATCCATATAGATTTACATAATGTCTTGAGAAATATCAGAAAAGATACTGATAACTGCTCTTTGAAAAGTGGCTTGAGCATTACACAACCCAAAAGGAAGAAAAAAATATGCATATGTGCCCCAAGGCCAAGCAAATGTTGTATTCTCTTGATCCTCCGGGGCTATCTGAATCTGATTGTAACCACTGAATCCATCAAGGAATGAAAAGTATCTTTTACCAACCAAGGAATCCAATACCTGATCCACAAATGGTAATAGAAAATGATCTTTTCTTGTTACTAAGTTCAGGGCTCTATAATCAACACATACCCTCCATTTTCCTCCTTTCTTAGGGACTGTGACCAAAGGTGATACCCATTGGCTATCAGAGATAGGATAGATAAACCCAACCTTTAACAACTTCTGCAATTCTTCTTTAACTATCTCCTTCAAGGAAAGATTAATTCTTCTTTGAGGCTATCTAAGTGGGCAACACTCTTCTTTTATATAAATATGGTACGGTGGGTGCAAACTATTGGATCTATTCCATGCATATCCTTGTAATCCCATGCAAAAGCATTTTTATGATATTTCAGCAAGTCCACAAGGGCCTTTTTTGAGTATCTAAAAGATCTCTATTGATATTCAAACATTTATTCAAATCAAATTCTATCTTGATAGAAAGATCAATCTGGTTTATATCATAAAAATGAGAAGAAGATACTTCATGCGACAACAGAGTATGCAATATATCAGTGGCTGCAGAAAAGTCCAAACCTGCAATATTCAGAACTAACTCCTACAATTGTTATTCTTGTATCAATTCATTTATCAGAATTTGATAAAGAATTGAGTTCTCATCATGTAATTGCATGAATGGCCCTCAATTAATCATCATAAGATGATTAATAAAGTCAACTCCCTTAGATTATTCTCCTAAAATAGGCCAAATGACTTATTGTTGATCAAGTTGAGGTTGTGCAGGAGAATACAAGGCTAATGTTTTTTTAGAATTCCATTTGAAATAGTCATATACCCTGATCTACATCCAATATATGCATCATTCGTGGCAAGCCAAGGTCTTCCCAAAATCACTGGATATCCTCTCAATGTTGCTTTTGGAGATAGAATCATAAAGTCTGCAGGGTATTCCCATGAATCCAAAATAACCACTACGTCCTCAATGATACCATCAGGTCTTACTGTAGAACTATCAGCAAGTTGTAGAATTGTGGGTGTAGGCCTTAGACTTTTGATTTCAAGTTGTTTCATTACTTCTCTTGTCATCACATTAATGGCTACCCCTAAATCAATTAAAACATTTCTTATCTGGTTGCCATTAATGACTATACTTACAACAGGACTACCTGGATCAGAATATTTTGGAATTGCAACCTTGCCTAACATAATATCTACCAATTGACCCATAACATGCACTGTTTGTGGATCCTTCTTCTTCCTACCAGGTTTTTTTAAACATGCTTCTCTCAGTGCCTTACCATATATGGGAACATCTTTTATTGCTTGCAACAATGGAATTTTAACATAAATATGCTTCAGTTGATCTATAATATCAAAGCCTTGCTCTTGTTCTATGGGAACTTCCTTTTCTTGCAATCTCTAGGGAAATGGTGGTGATACTTGCTTCTGAGGGATCGCATCTGTTGAATTAGAGATTTCTTGTTCTTCTTGTACCTTATTGATAACTGGAGAAGATGGATTAGGCAGAGTTGTCCCAGATTGGAGGTGAATATCACTTAGAGATAGAGAATAGACTAAGTATTGATTAAGATTTGCCATATAAGCTTGTTGTTGTTGTTGAGGCTTAATATTAGAATTTGGCAGTGGTTGAGTAGGCAACTGCGTTGGCTTAGGTGGGACTGCAGTGGTTGCAGGAGGAGGCATTATTGCAGGAAGTTGTGGCTGCTGAATAGGATGTTGATAAACAGAAGATTGGGCATTCCATGGATGACTCCCCCTCCACTGAGAAGTAGGTTGCCAATTTCCTTGAAACTGACTTCCTTGGCTTTGAGGTGGATACCAATTCCCTTGTGGTTGTTGCCACTATGGTATTTGATTATTAAAATGTTGTCCTTGGGCTTTAGAACCATACCAATTTTGATAATTACCAATATTTTGAGCATAAGGTGGTTGCCATTGATTATTTGGTACATAAGAATTTTAATTATAACCAGAAAAAGAAAGTGGATCCGGAGGCATACCTTGTCTTTGGAAATTTTGCCTTCTTTGAGCAACATAGAAGACTTGCTCATCTTCACCTTGTATTGGCTTGAAGTCAGGAACTTCCACATTTGCAACCATTTTGCAATGACAATCCTTCTTTTGTTGTCTACAATGAGGGCAAAATTCTTTAAGAAACACATCAGATTCTTCATGCTTCTTCTTAGCTGCAAGTGTATCCAACTGGGTAGCCATATTATTTATAATGTCCTCCTTAAAGTCCTTCAATAAATGGCTAAGTTCCAATCTAGAAACTCCAGTACCAGATGTTGATGATGGTGCTCTTGGTTTGAAATGTATGTTCTTCTTAGAAGTAGATCTCGAATACTTACAAATTTGTCCTATTTCAACCCAAGTGGATTGTGTAATGTCACCTCCTCCCATAAGATCCAAAGAATCGGTGCATTCATCACTAATTCCCCTAAAAAATATCAACTTGAGGGAATCTTCATTGAGAGTACTATGTTTAGACTTTTTGACACTAAATAGGAATCTTTCCAAATAATCTTCAAGACTCTCATCTTCTTTTTGTGTCATTCTAAAGATGTCATCCCCATGACGATTAATGCCTCTATAATAATATTTGTATTTTGCAAGAAACAACCATTTCATCTCATCCCATGTATTGATTGTGCTACTACCCAAGCTCATAAACCATCTCAAGGAAGACTCCTTCAAGGTGGCAGGAAATTTTTTTAGTCTATGGGCATCTGTGATATAGTCAAAACTCCTACAGAGAACATCAAACTCAAATAGAAATGTGTCTAGCTCCTCTGTCACCAATCCATAGAATTTAGGGAGGGAAGAAGCTGAAATGTTCTTGAGATTGGCATTATCATGCTGATTAGATATGGGGAACTCAAACGTTGGGTCTAGTTGTGGTGGTAGATTATTTCCACCAGGAGGTGGGTTTCCTTGCATTGGACTTGTGGGGGTTGTTAGTATATGCAATTATTCTTCTTGAGGTCCAAAGAGGAAATGAAGACTACCTTCTAAGAATTCAGTTTCAGGGTTATTCAAATTCTCTGGGGTTTGATAAAGTTTAGCAAAAGGATTTATATCTGAGGAATTATTTTCTGCATGATTAAGATGACTAGGCAGAAATCTACCTAGGACATCTCTTCTTTGTCTATGCATGCAGATTCATGAAATTCTTTTTCAAATAGTCAAGTATGACAAAAAAACAATTAACTAAAAACTGAAAAGATAATAACCATAACAGGTTCTTCGCTTGACACCATCCCCGGCAACGGTGCCAAAAATGTTCACCCCAACAATAATAATAATAATAACTCTAATTGAAGTCTCAATCCGAAGTTTGAACATACATTTGGTAAAGTCACTATTTCCATAGCTAGTGTTCATTTGATTGTCGACCCAAGGATGTAGTACTTGAAATGGGTCAGCACTATATATGCACTAAGTTCCTGTAACAACTATTCTGCATTACTGTAACAACTAACATTATACGAAAAAAGATAAAAGGCTACATGAAGAATTCTGCATAAATTCTTAAAAGCAATGCTAGATAAATTCAATATGGATAAATAGGAATTACTCTATTCTGGCTTGGCTGTAGGAATAGTCAATGGATCTGTTTCCAGTGGTTGCAGGAACAGTCAATGCAATAACTTCTACTGCTGCTAAAGAAAGAAAACCAATTTTAACAAACACACGGGATCACTCACCAAGTGGGCCCCCTTGGATGAGTGATACTAGGCTTCCTAAAAAACAACTCTTAACAGATCAAAATAACATAACTTTTATTCATCCTTTTCTGAAAGTGATTACATAGTTTTAAAAAGAAACTCAAGAATGACTAAAAAAAATTCTCTGCTCTATTCTTCTCCTTTTCTGTCTAACTCTTGAGAAGAAGAAGAGATCTTTATTAAAAAGATATTAACTACAAAAGACCATACAAATCACGCCTAGAAGAAGAGGCAGATGATTGACTGATAAAGAAGATAACTGGAGCTATGTTGTAGGGAACATGGATCTAAACCACACCATAGTCTTTACATGCCATGACAGTATTTGGAAATTCAATGCCCACTGAAGCTAGACATTGGTAATGTCACTTGACTTCTTCGCTTACGCCATACCTTGCGCTTGCTCAGGTGCACTATAGTTTGATCTTCAGTTATCTCATACGTATCCTTTCCTTCATTAGGTGCGATAGGAGAACATCCACCGTGGTATCATTTATTACCTGCACTACAATAGAAATAACATACAAGGAAATACATACGCATTTTATTTAACTAACATATCTATTAATTCACATATGATATTACCCTAAATAATCCGCATGGCTACAGGAATAAATCACATGGCTGCAGGAATAGACTAGCAAAGGTAGAACATGATTTAATAAGTTCAAGCTTAACATATGGAATACATATAGTCAACTTCCAATACATTACTACTACTATGCAAACCAAAACATAACAAAAAATCAAGAGTTCTGAGGATAAAAATATAACAAAGTATCAACTCATCAATACCCATCCCAATTAATTCATTATCAATGTTATCACTTGTTTACAAATCATGGAAAACTCCAATATGCCCAGGTGGTCTAGAATTCATGCATCCTTACAAGGAAACTCATGCAAGCCTATCTCTTGTGACCCCAGTCATCACAAGGAAGCCCACTCCTCCTAACATGGCCCAACAATAAATCACAAGAGGCTCTACCAGCATAAATACATGAAAATAATACTCAATGCAGCCAAAAACATCCATATAGAAAAATGAGCCTCTTGGCTAGCAATAAACAAAGGTATATCAAGCCATCAAATGCTGCCATCAAATAAAAGATAACATCACAACAAGGCCTACTCACTTGCTGGTCCAAAGTAGCATAATAATCATCTCAATCATCCATGACCTATCCACATGGAAGAGAGTCTAAAACATCCAAGATGGTGTAGAGAAGTAAATATACATAAAACCATCAAAATACATCAAAACTGATAAAAGCCAAATCTGGAAAATATTAACAGGCCTCAAATAAAGCCTCTGGTACAAAAATCAATTCGGGAAAATTAATTAAAATAAGCAAAACTATGGAAAACACATAAATCAGACAGATTCACACATTTTCCCAACAGGTTCGCGCTTTTGTTTAACAGGTTAGCTCTTTTGTTCAACAAGTTAGCTCTTCTATTCAACAGGTTAGCACATTTGTCAATAGGTTCACACATTTGTTCAATGGGTTCACACATATGTTCAACAGGTTCACTCATATGTTCAACAGGTTCACGCATATGTTCAACATGTTCGCGCATATGTTAAAACAATGCATATGCATAATTTTGATGGAAATACTCAGAAAACTTACGATAGAAAAATAAAATCTTACACTTAACCAAATTTTATGAAACAAAGACCAACAAGGTCGCCCAGAAATATGGAAATAAAAGACATAAACGAAATAAAATCTAACCAAGTATAAATCAAAATATATCAAGTTTTCATCATGGCAATACTGACAAAGAGAACCAAATAAACTTGACAAATCTCCAAAATACCCACTAAAATTTCTCACAAAATAATCACACTCCAGGAGGGGATTGCAAAAATATCCTCAAACAACTCGAATGGAATCCACAAGAAGAACATTCATAGAGAATAAAAAAATCTATAGAGCCATGAACGCATTCTTAGAAAAACCAAAATTTAATTTCCAGCCAACTATACAAAAACCTGCATAACATAAAGTTTCTCCCCAAATATTTATTTCCAGAACTATATTAAGACTATAGAATATGCAATACATATTTCTTTCAACCCTGGCCCAATACACTTGCAGACACGATACATACATAGAGAGGCCATTAAAATTAAAATACATAGGCTCAAGCTCCAACCTACAACCTGAAGTAATGGAATGAAGCTGAAGAAGAACTCCCACAAGCCAAACCAAAATCCAATCAAGCTCCAGCCAAAACCAAGAGTGAAGAAATCCAAAACCAAGGAAGAAAACTTGCTAGAGAATTTTCCAGAGAATAGCCAACCCCAAAAACTTCATGGAAATGAAAATAAAAAGCCAAACAATAACCAAAAATCCTAGCCTCCACAACAACCAATCAAAATATTCGATTTTATAATATATTTCACCAACCCCACCATATAATATAATTTTACCTCCCTTTTCAAATTCAACCAATAAGAGAAGAGGGTAGGTAAGATAAATATAAATCATGTTTTTACAATTAGGCGGGAATATTTTATTATTTTATTTTAAAGTGTATTTATACAACCCACTTAATATAAAAGTCAAACTAATAAATAAAACATAAGCCACAATTAACTAAATCAAATGGGGAAATTTAATTAAATAAACCAAAGGCTCATAAATGAATTAAATGTTGGTATTTTGGTATGGTTTTGTCATTGATGTCAACACCTGCTAACACACCTACTTTGGAGATCCAGCAACATTCACCGGCAATCAGTAAATTGTTCAACAATCACCGGTATATGGTTAACCGGCAGGATATAATGTTCACCAGTACCTGCAATGACATGGAAGACACTTGGTAATGTTGAAGACGTCATGTGGACACTTTTTCTTGAAGTAATATCATTGGTATATTCTTATTTGCATATTTTCTTTCACCGACAAATAGGTCCAGGTTATCTAGGGTTACACCGGCAGGTTTATCTTTTCCAGATCAGCATGGCACGCTATGGAGATGATTTATTATTGTTGTAAATGCATTAAGCCGACATGCTCAATCGGTTATTGCATCGGATATTGTATTATTTGTAAAATGTTTTATTGTAATATCTTGTAGAGTCGACCTACTAAAATTGGTCTTAGGGTATGGTATAAATGTAAGATCTTATTGTAAGATCAAGTGTGGAATGCGAAAAAGAATTACAAGAAGGTATATGTGAGATTAAACAGAGATATACACGAAGACATCATTTGAAGGTGAGGCTAGGTTTTTGTAGAAGCATATCAGCATTACACCAGTACTGAATCCAGCATATGAAGATGCTATTCTGTGCAGTACATTCTCATTGGATTTAACCATCCATCTATAGTCAGTGTGACTCCCATTTGTGTTTGAGCAGTGAGCTCTAGGCTGTTGGCCTTTCTGCACGTGCAGACCCCTCTTGTACACTTACTATCTGCAGTAGTATCATTTGATTGTGGGTAAGGTTTCCCACCGTGGTTTTTCCCCTTACAGGGTTTCCACGTACAAATATTTGTGTCATGTGTTGTGGTTGACTTTGTCCTTATGTTTCATGCATTAATTCTTCCCGCTATAGCATTTCCTGTTAACATTGTTTACCGGCACAATTAACTGTCTTACCGGTATTAAGCAATTAGTTGGTTAATAAGATTTTGGTTTGAATTTATTGAACAACTGATTCACCCCCCCCCCCCCCCTCTCAGTTGTCCCCGGGACCTACAATTGGTATCAGAGCCTTGGTCCTCTTTTGCAGAAGTTTAACAACTTGAGGAGATCCAATGTCTACTAATTATTTGAGGAAGGATAGTCGTAAACTTGATGGAACCAACTATGGAATATGGAAAATCGGAATGGAGACACATCTGAATTGCATTTGTAAAGACATCTAGTAAGTTACTAAGGATGGTTATACTGCTGCTGTAGCTAGTCAGCCTGCTCCTATTACTCTAGGTAAAGATGAAGAAAATGATTGCAAAGCAAGAGAAACACTTTTGAGTGCATTATCAGATCAACAAATCATGGGATTATCAGATAGATCTACTGCAAAAGCTATTTGGGATCATTTGGAAACATTGAATGAAGGTGATTCCACAGTCAAAATTGCAAAACTTGAAAGCTTCCAAGTCAGGTATGAACATCTGAAAATGGAAGAAGATGAAAGAATTTTTGCTTTTATGGAAAGAGTAAATGAAATTGTTTTAGGTATCAAATGTTGTGGAGGAACCTTGAGCGAAGATGAGATTGTTTCAAAAATCTTAAGAGGTTTTCCACCAGCATATAAAATGAAGGTTATTGCTATTAATGAGTTGAGAACAATGCCTAATACATCAGTAACTAGGGATACATTAATTGGAAAACTTTCAGCTTTTGAAATAGAGGAATTTGGTCCTGTTGCTATAAAAACTGATTTGGCCTTCAAAGCATCAACATCATCTGCTCCATCTTTTGACAAATTAGACTGGAGAGCCTTTTATGCAAGAGAACTTGAAGAAACCAGAAAGGAGAATGAAGAGCTTGAAGAACTTGAAGCACTATTTGCAAGAAAAATGCCAAAAGGTCCAATTGGAAGTAAGTATGAAGGTAAAGCACCCTTTAAATGTTTCAATTGCAATAAGATTGGTCATATGGCTTCAAGATGCCCTGATAGACATGCTAGACTAAGAGAATAAGCTAGAAGAACATACAAACCTAATCCTGAATATCAGAGATACAGATTTAAGAAAAACAAAGATAAATCTTGTTACATTGCTGATGAAGGTGTGACTGATGATTCTGATGAGGATCTAGCAGACAATAGATGGGTCTTTGTTGCTATAACAGAAGATCAACTGGTACCTATTGCTCCACCGGTAGAACAAGCCCTAGCAGCTAAAGTTGAATCAAAGGATGAATGGATTATTGACTCTGGATGCTCACATCACATGACTGGAGACAAAGGTAAATTCTTGAACTTTCAAGAATACAATGGAGGTTTAGTAAGATTCGGAGATGACAAAGCCTGTTCAATCAAAGGTAAGGGTTCAATATCTCTTGATAGTAAACATAACAATGACAATGTTTACTATGTTGAAGGATTAAAACATAATCTTGTAAGTGTTGGTCAATTAGTTGAGAAAGGTTTTCAGTTACAATTTAAAAATGGAAAATGCAAAATCATGAATAGAATTGGTTTGGAAATTGCAACCGGTAATCGGACTAGAGGAAATATCTTTCATTTGAATAACAGTGAAAAGGCATGCTTAATTGCTCATATAGATGAAAGTTGGCTATGGCATAAAAGACTATGTCATGTAAATTTTGATTGCATGGTAAAAAAAAGTACTTCTAAGGTAGTTAGAGATCTACCTAAAATTGTGAAACCTCAGAATACAATTTGCAAGGAATGTCAATTTGGAAAACAAGTTAGAGCTAGTTTCAAAAGTATTCTAGAAAAATCCAATAATGCTCTTGATTTAATTCACACTAATCTATGTGGTCCAGCTAGAAATAAAAGCTTACAAGGTGATAGATATTTCATGCTAATTATTGATGATTATTCTAGAATGTGTTGGGTTACTTTTCTTAAGGAAAAATCAGAAGCACTTGGGAAGTTCAAACTATTCGAAGCAATGGTTGAAAATGAAACCGGTAAGAAAATTAAATGTTTAAGATCTAATCAAGGAGGTGAATTCACATCTAGAGATTTTAATACATTCTGTGAAGTGAATGGAATCAAAAGACAGTTATCAGCACCTCGGACACCACAACAGAATGGAGTTGTTGAAAGGAAAAACATAACTATTTTGGATGCAGCAAGAAGTATGTTATTAGAAGCAAATCTACAACATGTGTACTGGAGAGAGGCAGTAAGCACTGTTGTCTATACATTCAACAAAGTTCACATCAAAGGTGAAACTGGTAAGACCCCTCATGAACTATGGTTTGGTAATACTCCTACTCTTAAGTATTTCAGAAATTTTGGAAGTAAATGTTATATTAGAAGAGATGAGTATATTGGCAAGTTTGATCCTAGAAGTGATGAAGGAATATTTCTTGGTTATTCATCTAAGAGTAAAGCTTATAGATGTTTTAATAAAAGATTACAGAAAATTGTTGAGAGTACAAATGTAAAGATTGATGAACAATTCAGAGGAACTTCAAGGTATGTAGACTCTGAACCGGTAACAGAAATTATGAAAAATGAACCAATAGTAAATCCACCGATACAGAATGATGACCCAGTTACTCTGGAGGATACCACAGTAATTGAAGAACAACAACAGACTAAGACACCCCAGTATGTAAGACTGTATCATTCTGAAGATCAGATAATTGGAAGCAAATTTAAAGGAGTCATGACAAGAGGAAGATTGGCAAATGAAGAGGTATGTCTTATTTCTCAAATTGAACCATTATCTATCAATGAGGCATGTGAAGATAAATTTTGCATTAAAGCTATGGAAGAAGAATTAGAACAAATTGAGAAAAATAATACTTGGACATTAGTTCCCCGGCCTGAAAATAAAAATGTAATTGGAACCAAATGGGTATTTAGAAACAAACTCAATGAAGATGGTAAGGTTGTCAGGAATAAAGCAAGACTAGTGTGTAAGGGATATTCTCAGAAAGAAGGAGTTGATTACAATGAAACCTTTGCACCGGTAGCCAAAATTGAAGCAGTTAGGTTATTCTTAGCCTTTGTAGCTCACAAGGATTACAAAGTTTATCATATGGATATTAAATGTGCATTTTTGAATGGAGATCTTGAAGAAGAAGTTTATATTGAACAACTTGATGGATTTTCTTTGACAGATAACAATGATATGGTTTGTAGATTAAGAAAAGCTCTATATGGACTAAAACAAGCTCCAAGAGCCTGGTATGCAAGATTGGATAAGTATCTCTTAAAAATTGGTTTTACTAAAGGAAATGCAGATAGCAATTTATATTACAAAGTAACTAATGATGACATTTTGATTATGGAAGTATTTGTTGATGATATAATCTTTGGAGGAGAAGATGGATTATGCAAAGAATTTTCTCTTAAAATGCAACATGAATTTGAAATGTCTATGATTGGAGAAATAAAATTCTTTTTAGGGTTGCAGATTTTACAGACTGATAAAGACATATTTTTGAGTCAATCTAAGTACTTGAAAGAACTACTCAAGAAATTTGGGATGGAGAACTCTAAACCGGTAAGCACACCTATGACTACAAATGACAAATTATCTCAAAGGGATGAATCTACACCTATTAATCCAACTAGATACAAATCTATGATAGGAGGTTTACTGTATTTGACACAAACCAGACCTGATATTATGAATGCAGTATGTATAGTTTCTAGATTTCAGAGTAATCCTAAGGAAAATCATGAATCAGCAGGAAAAAGGATTTTCCGATACTTACAAGGCACAACAAATCTTGGATTATGGTATTCTAAAAATGAAAATTTTGATCTATATGCATACACAGATGCAAATTGGGCAGGAGATGTGGATGATAGAAAGAGCACCACTGGAGGAGCATTCTTTCTTGGAAAGAGATTAGTTTCTTGGTTATGTAAGAAACAGAGTTGTACATCTTTATCAACAGCAGAATCAGAATATGTTGCAGCAGCAACAAACTGTACACAGGTACTTTGGCTTAAGCAAATGTTGAAAGACATAAAGGTAAAATGCAAGGAACCTATTACTATATATTGTGATAACACTGCAGCAATTGATATATCTAAGAATCTGGTATTACATTCTAAAACAAAACATGTTTCTATCAAACTGAATTTTCTAAGGGAAAAAGTTGAAGAAAAAGAAATAAAACTGGTTTATGTGAATACTAAAGAACAACTTGCAATTATTTTTACAAAACCTTTGCATAAGGAAACTTTTGAGTATCTCAAAGATCAGCTTGGAGTCCTACCTCCACCGGTTGAGACTTAGACAGTTGATGATTATCATCAACCGACAGAATTAAATGGACAAATCTTTTATTCTGGTATTTGATGAGGAAGCTACTTCTCAGGGGGAGTAGTTGGTATATTGAATTGATTGGTATTTTGTATGAACTTGACCTTTTTGTGACTTTGGCATTTGATGTCAAAGGGGGAGAGATATATGGAAAAACATTGGAGAGAGTGCATTATCTTTTTGAGGAGAGATTGGTATGAGAGATTGATATTAATAAACACATATTACTCCCAGGGGGACAATTGGTTTTTGTATTTGGCATTTCTATTTTGACACGTTGATGTTTTTTCCATCTTGTGTTGCCATCAATGCCAAAGGGGGAGATTGTTGGTATTTTGGTATGGTTTTGTCATTGATGTCAACACTTGCTAACACACCTACTTTGGAGATCTAGCAACATTCACTGGCAATCAGTAAACTGTTCAACAATCACCGGTATATGGTTAACCGGTAGGATATAATGTTCACCGGTACCTGCAAGGACATGGAAGACACTTGGTAATGTTGAAGACGTCATGTGGACACTTTTCCTTGAAGTAATATCATTGGTATATTCTTATTTGCATATTTTCTTTCACCGGCAAATAGGTCCAGGTTATCTAGGGTTACACTGGCAGGTTTATCTTTTCCAGATCAGCATGGCACGCTATGGAGATGATTTATTATTGTTGTAAATGCATTAAGCCGACATGCTCAATCGATTATTGCATCGGATATTGTATTATTTGTAAAATGTTTTATTGTAATATCTTGTAGAGTCGACCTACTAAAATTGGTCTTAGGGTATGGTATAGATGTAAGATCTTATTTGTAAGATCAAGTGTGGAATGTGAAAAAGAATTACAAGAAGGTATATGTGAGATTAAACAGAGATATACACGAAGACATCATTTGAAGGTGAGGCTAGGTTTTTGTAGAAGCATATCAAAATTACACCGGTACTAAATCCAACATATGAAGATGCTATTCTGTGCAGTACATTCTCATTGGATTTAACCATCCATCTATAGTCAGTGTGACTCCCATTTGTGTTTGAGCAGTGAGCTCTAGGCTGTTGGCCTTTCTGCATGTGCAGACCCCTCTTGTACACTTACTATCTACAGTAGTATCATCTGATTGTGGGTAAGGTTTCCCACCGTGGTTTTTCCCCTTACAGGGTTTCCACGTACAAATATTTGTGTCATGTGTTGTGGTTGACTTTGTGCTTATGTTTCATGCATTAATTCTTCCCGGTACAACATTTCTTGTTAACACTGTTTACCGACACAATTAACTGTCTTACCGATATTAAGCAATTAGTTGGTTAATAAGATTTTGGTTTGAATTTATTGAACAACTGATTCACCCCCCCACTCTTAGTTGTCCCCGAGACCTACATTAAAGAACCAAATAAACATTAAATACCAAATAAATATTAAACCATAGACAATTAAATAAATAAACAAACAATTAAATACCAATAAAAGGTCAAATCACAAATAAATATAAAACCGCAATATAGGCTAAACAATAAATATTAAATCATCATTAAAATAATTAAATATTTAAATATCAAATAATTAAATACCCCAAAAGGCAAGAATCCAATAAATTAAATTAAACATTATTAACTATTTAATCTCGCATCAATCATCAATCCGTCTCAACATAGCAGAACTAACCAACCAATACTAACATACAACACATAAGAAATCAAGCTTACTAGCTGACATGGCGACTTGCGCCAAGACGCTGACGACTCACAGTAAACAACTTAGACCTAGAGTATGTAAGGGGAACTTGTGCCAACTCCCAACCAATTGCCATTGGGATTTAAAGACACGCTCAGACCGGTGGAGCCAGGTGGAGTCAATGTCTGGTACCTGTAGATTCTGCATCCACAAAGCAATGATACGACATATGCATATATATATATATATATATATATAATAACAGACAAGGGTTAGAGAATCACAATGAGTGATGTAGCATTGTCTCTATCCCGAAGACAGTCAAGCAACAACCAAACACACCATACAATCAACTCATCATAGATAATCATTAAATATGGTTAGTACATAAAAACATCATCAAGTGCATGATTATCATAATTCATGATTATAGTAAGGCATGTAAAACACTTATGCTCATCAAATCACATGATCGATATAGTCTTTTGATAATCAATCACATAATAAGTATATAGTGGCTAATAAATCACACGAACAATAATGATAGTATCAACATCATATAAATCATCTGAAATAGCCTATGCCTAGTAATGTCTATCATGCATGAATTAAAAGTCAACTCTAGTCAAAACACATCAAGTCAAGGGTGGGCACTACAACTTGGGTGTTCATCTCCTTCAACCTCTGCAGAAGAGGAACTTTCTTCTCCTAAATATGTTGTCCTATCCAAATCTATTGCAAAATTGGCTTTGTGATCATCATAAGGAAGTACATCCCGTGTACCTAGGAATTTTGCAATGGCTTCATCATTTTTGAATCAGTCAAGATGTGATTGATATTTTTTCCCCCAGTCTAGTGAATCAGACAAAGATCTTTGCCTTATTTTTAAGGAGGTATCAGTTATATCATGCAAATTGACTATCATAAATATATTTGATTGAATTTGGATTTATTGATTTATCTTCATAAATAATGCCATCATCAACAGGGGATTTATTGTCATAAGCTTTGAACACTGTATAAGTGTTGTAACTAAGAAGAGATAGGAATTCATACTCATGGGAATTAGTTACACTTTCAATGTATGTCTCCCTATCTGATCCTTCATCATTTGGTTCATCAACTTCCTCAATGGGAGAGAGAGGAGTTTCAACAATGTTGATGAATAGTGGGATGTTCCCATGACTTGTAGATCCTTCCTCAATGATAGATATATTATTCAGTGTTTGGATAAGAGACCGACGTAATATGATATTACTGTGACTAGCTAGGGCTATGTTTGTTTCCATTAATGAATTGCTTGGTGATGATGGTGTTGAATGGGTACTTGCTTCATCTGTCAGTGTAATGTCAACTTTTGTAACTACATTTACATGTGATTTAGGTGCAAATATGCTCATTGACAAATTAATCTAGCTCTGTGATTCAGGATATTTATTCTCACTTGTTACGGGTGAGGCTGCTGAAGCTGGTGGATTTTGAATAACCAAAGTATCTAGTCTAACTATTCTTCTTCTTCTTCTTGTCAAGCCATTATATCCCAAACCTTGATTTTCAAAGTTTTTTTTATGATAATAAAGGTTCTATAATTCCTTGAGCTTGTGCCCCCAATCCCATTTTGCCATCATAGCCATGTCTTTGTAATATTTTAAAGTCATTGCCATATTGATCTAAAGGGAGTCTGATATTTGAATTGTCATCTTCTTCTTTATAAAGCCATTTGTTTACATCTTCTTCCAAGGATTATTCATTTATCTCTCCCCATCTTATGAAGGAACAAGAATTTGAGTATTAAACTATTTATTTCCCTTTATCTTTACTTCTTGGATTTGGAAAGGCTCTCCCAAAGGATCTAGGAGATAATTGACCAACTGATAATGTTTCAGAATAGGAGTATTGACCATATCCTTCATCCTCGATCTAAAGCGGTGGTGTTGTAGGTGTGTGAGATGATGATGCTTGTGTGTTTGAAATTTTTAGGGATTCTAATTGTCTGGTGAGTGGAGTTGCTTGATTGATAGGAACTTGGTTCTCTGTGCTGTCTCTCTATAATTGCAATGTTGGAAGGGATTTGGATCACCGTGTATCGTGATCTCAATGTCATTATAAGGGAACTTAACACGTTGGTGGAAAGTTGATGGTACCGCCTACATGACATGTATCCATGGGCAACCTAGTATCATGTTATATCCCAATTCTCAATCCAGGACTTGAAATGTGACATTAGTGGTAACGGGTCCTACTTGTACAGGCAAGGTAACCACACTCTTTGATGGGCTCTCTTCATCATCATATGCTTTGATGTTTATTATTTTAGTAAGATCAATATGATGTTGTGAGTACCCCAATGCTTTGACCAGATTAAGTGTGCATATGTTAAGTCCCACTCCACCATCTATCAACACCCTTCTGACCTTTCTCTTATAAACAAATACATCTAGATGGAGAGGATCATTGTGCATGGGTCTATTTTTTGGGACATCATGTTCTGTAAATGCCATGTGGGAAGTAGCGAGATTTCCAACCATGGATTGGAAGGTGTTCTCATCTATGTTGTGGGCAACAATAGATTCTTGAAGTGCTTTATCCAAGTTTTCTTTGTGACTTGGGGAGATGCGAAGTAGCTCGAACAATGAAATTTGTGTACGGGTCTTCCTTAATTGATCTACCACATTATAGCTAGTCATTGAGGGAGGAGGATTTGATGGTAGCCTTGCAATGTGACCCTCAATCGATGAGTAGCAATTGCACAATCTCAGTTCCTGGGGTTGACAGTGATTGTGGCTACTATTTCATTTTCTATACTAATTGCATTGATTGTATAATCATATGCTCCCTTAGTATAATTTACAATGTTGTCATGTGTCCCTGAACTGGAAGCCTTTCTTTTTCATGTTTATAAAATGATCCTTGAAGATATTATGATCCATATTCGTAGATCCTTTATTATCATCCACAGTAATGTCACCCTAATCTATGAGATCTTGTATCAAGTTCTTGAGATTATAACAACTTGACATTTTATGGCCTTTCGTGTGATGATATTCACAAAAGTCTTTATCATTCCACCGGGATGGTTTGAAAGGACCTGGTTCATATGGTTTGATTTTTGGTAGAGTGGTCATATTGGTTTGTATCAAATTCTTAATAGTTGACCTAATTGGTTCTCCAAGTGGCGTGTAGTTTCTTATAGGCTTATTAACCCTTGGAGGTCTAGGATTCCCAAACTGAACTGCATTTGCATTCATTTATGTTGCACTATTATCTTGGGACTGATTCTTGTTTGGCACAAAGGACTCAATCGGTCCTTGTAATTATACCATTGGTTGAACTCTATTAACCACACGAGCATCTACAATTCCATCATTTGTCACATTCTTATTTTTGGATCATAATTTTGATTTTTCTTTATTTTCATTGTTGGTCAATCAACTTTCCTTGTGATTTTTCAAGACCCCTTGCTCTACGAGACCCTTCTCACACTTTAGACATTTCTCTGTGATCTCCTTGAAGGTGCTGAGAAATTGCATCTGGAGTGGATACTTGATTTGGTGAATGAGATTCTCAATAAATATATCAACCTATTCAACTTCTGGTATATGACTTAGGCATTTGCAGTACAAGGATCTCCATCTTTTTAAAAATTCAATGAATTCCTTGCCTTCCCTTTGTTTGGATGCACATAAATCCATTAAAGTAGTTGGATTATCTATATTGTGTGAGAAATTTGTTATAAATAACTCAGCTAGCTCTCCCCATGAAGAAATCTTTGGTGGAAGGTGTGAGAACCATTCTAGTGTTGTTCCTCTTGAACTTTTGGGAAATAGGTGCATCAGGTATGTGTCTTGATGAGCCACCTCAATAAATGTAGTGAATAATTCCCTGATGTGATCTCGAGGATCACCTTTTCCTTTGTATTTGTCAAACTTGGGAGTTTCAAAAAGTGGTGGGAAGGGTGGCATGTACAAAGTCCTATCAAAAGGATAAGGACGAAGATCCTCCATGGTGTAGCTCTTGTTTTCATTTCCTGTTTGCATAGTTTTCATCTAGCTTTGGAGATTTTGGATTTGTTGAGATAAGATCTCTATTTGAGTCAATGGTGCGCTAGCCATATATGTATTCCCCACAAAAGGATTGGTGTTTGAGTATACTAGAGACTATTGGAACATTGATTGATTATGCAATTGTGTGTTGTAGCTTCCACTGGGTGTTGTAAAGTAAGAAAATTGAGTAGTGACATTGGGTTGACTGGATCCGTACATCCCGATGGAGCCTTGATTCAAATCCTAACCACTGTAAGTAGATCCCATAGAAACTAATACTGCTAGTTGAGAGGTACTTGTGGGAATGGGATTCTGAGTCACAGTTGCTTGAGTTTGCACCAAGGTGTTCGAGGCACTTGTTGTGACATAAGCATCTAACTAGGAACTCTAAGTTGAAGCTATGGTAGATTGGGTTGCCACCAGTTGTGTGATTTGAAGTGCACCAGGTATTGAACTTTAAGATGCAGCTTGTTTTTGTGTCAAGTTTGGAGTGATTTATATTCTGGTTCAAATTTACCTCGGGCGGCAATATTACTGAAATGTCAACATTTGGGGACATTTTGGCCCCATTTTGAATCAAAAGGGAGAGGTATTTGTCCTTATTTCTATTAATAAGTGTGTTTACGATCAAGAGGACGTGTGGATCTTGTTGAGCTACCTTGAGTTCTTCTGGTGTCAAGTTTCATTGGGTTTCTTCTATTGAAGGCGTGTTGTTTGTATTTATTGGCAATGTAGCAAATCTTTGGGGTTGTGTGTGTTGATAGCTTGATAAGTTCATGTTCCACGTGGGATTAACAAAAGGGTCACTATTTGGATCCATCTTATGCTTAGCGCTTTATGATCTTGTTAATGGCATGAATGACTCCTATGATGACTTGGGAATGCAAGACCTATGACAATTATGGTGCAACTATGATGACAATACTAAACTCTTGAAAGACTATGTATGCAAACTACCTTGATACTCTACTAAGGATTGGGATGAGGAGGTTGAATATCGGGATGAGGAGGTTGTTGTTGTTGTTGCAATCTAACTCATTGAAGCCTTTACTGAGTGATTTCTCTTTTAGGTGCTCTTTGGATTCAGACTTGTTTTCTTATTTCCTCGTCTATGAAAAACTTGACTCCTCTATACTGGGAGACAATTGTTCTCAAATTCCATGCAAGGTTATCAAGACTGTCAATGATTTCTCCCCGATCGTCATTTGGACCAAGATTGGGTTGTTCAAATGGGAAGAAATTGTCACCACACAAGACCATTGCAACACATGCTATGGGGACTCCCTAAAGGAAATGAAAATGCAACTAAAGGGTATTCAGTATATTGACCAAGTAAAAGACACTTATTCAAAAGATGTTAAGAGTTTGTTGATGACCCAAATTGGAATTTTGGAAAATGATTCTCTATGCTAGACTGATGAGCAAGAGAACCAAGATTGATAGGATGATTAACTGAAAGTTGGGGTCTTTTGGACTCAATAATCTTTTGGGAGAATGTTTTGACTTGATAAAAATTAAGACTATGCAAGAGTTAAGTTAAAATGTTAGACCTGGATTTGACACCAAACGCAAAAAGGGGACTAGGGAACGACTATGCTTACACTATGAAAACTTAAGCATAACCTAGAGACCTTATGAAGACTGATGCAAATGCAATGCGGACTATTCAAGGGAAATATGAAGACTAAGACTGGACTATACAAGATGTTGGGACCTCCAAAGTTTTCTAAATTTTAAGGGCCCAAGTTGAGAAAATTTACTTGCAGCACTCAAAGACATCCGTACAAAATTTTGCCCAAGGAGCTCACTTTGGAGAGCTACCTTTTGAATCCCATTGATTATCATGCAAAATGCCTTTGAGGAAGTATTGAGAATTTATCAGAGATGGAATAGGTCATCTTGTACCCTCCCATGGTTAGATTTGACAAGTTTTTCAAGCACTTGATTTGAGGGGTCAACAAGGGTTCATTGTGTGCACATTTTCAAAAGAGCCCGAGTAGACTACTTTGGAGGCTTGTGTCTTGCATTTAGTTGATTGTCATGAGAAGCCGCTTGTTCCCCTATGTTCTCTACAATTTTTGTGTGCCTCTGTCCGATCTTAGATTCCCATGATCTCATTTGACATGTTTTCCAAGCCCAAGTCATTTGTAATTTGTCAATTTCTGTACTTTGCACAATGAAATGTTTTTCAACAGAGCTCACTTTGAGCATTTAAAACTTGCACCCAAATGATTTTTTCATCAAGACAAGTGGTTCTTGTGATTCTTGTAGCTAAATGAGCTCGTATGCAGGATCCTGAACCTTCATGATGTTATTTGCTATTTATCCAAAATAGATCTGAAACAGGGTTTTGACAGGTTCTAGTGTAGAAACAGCTAAGTAGTCAACTTTGAGGTTGAATATATTGCAACCAAGGAAGAGTTAAGAGAATCCTCTTTGCAGAATGATTCCAAATATATTAGTTTACTTTCTCTTTAGTTGTCATGGCCTCATGGGGTCATTTGATCAGTTTTTTAGGGCAGGTTACAGAGGCTCAGAGCTGAATTTGGTATCCCATTGCAAAATTCAAAAATTGGAGAATGTGACGGGTCTTGATATGGTCTCAGGAGTCTCTAGTTTTGATTTCATCAAATTTTGAGCACGTTTGACATATTATTTTAAACTTCATATTTTGTCGCTATTAGCCCCGACGGGTCAGTTTACAAAGGAAGTACTCCAAATTTGTGAGCTGCTGAAAATCCAACAAAAACCCATGTTTTATTTTAATTATCATATCCACTTACAAATTTTTACGGCTCTAGGATGTTTGGTTAGCCAATAGTGAAATTTCACCTTTGCAAATATTAAAAACATGGCTCTTTCTGTGAAGATAAATGCACATGGCTCAAACTCCAGTGTTTGGTAGAAATCTTTGATGCATATTGCAAGGTAGAAATTAAAATGGCTCATTTCTAGTTAGTCACAACAAGCCCAATCTAAAATGCCAATACACAATATTGATTATCATAAGAAATATTTTAAGAGCCAAAGAGTTTTAATGTTTTGTAAATGAACAAATTGAAAGAGAGATCTCATTTTTACTTGCAATTTTGATTGGCTTCCACTAATCAAATGGGTAAAATTTAACAAAAGTGAAATGTTGCGCTAAAAGGTGTGAAATAAATGGGAATTGCAAATGAGTGCAGATAAATTGTTTTTCCCAAATCAAAAGGGTTTCACATAAGCATTAGATATTTGTTTTTACCGAGGTGAAAAGTGCATTCATGGGAATAAGAAAATAAGGGGGAAGATAAAAACAAAATTGGTAGCATATGGAATAAAAGAAAGAGAGCCAATAAAATGCAGGACAAATATTTTCATAGGGAGGATCAAGCAAGGAAAATAAACACAAAATATATTTTTGCAAATAGAACAAAGGAAAGAATATGCAAATCAAATGAGGGATAATGTTTAGATGAACGGAATAATTATCACAAAGGGAAAATTAGAGGAATTATTTTGCCAATAAAGGTAGAGTGCATAGGCAGATTTGATTTTCCCTTCATATGAAGAATAATTTACAGGAAATACAAAAGGCAAAGAAAGTGCAAAAGGGACAAATTGTCAAATGAAAATGAAAGAATGTGTAGATTGCAAGCAAAGGAAGGAAAATAAGGACAAATCGCAGTTAAAAGAATAGTATGAAAGCTTCTCATTCTATATATTCTCATTCCTTCCCCCTTTTTTTTTTTGTGTAGGTTTTGGAACTCGGTATTTTGCAGAGAAAAAATAAAGATGTGCACAGTTTTGTATCATGGTCTGAACATGTAACATTTAGAAGTTGGATTTTATCAGCAAATGTTAGCTAGTTTATAATGTTCTAATGTTACTGCTATTGGTTAATAGATTTATCACCTAACTCTATATTCTCATGTCTACAAAGGTGACAAATGTAACCACAGTTGAACCAGTCTACCAAACTATTTACTTACTGATTCTCTGCTTATTTTACAAGGTGGCAGCTACCTTCATATGATATTCAATGAACAAATAATTAACCAAATGCTTTTAACCTGAAAGAAAATAAGGAAAGAGATTTTAACTAGAAAGCTTTGCAAAGACATGCATAAGATACAAAACACTAATTTTAGATTTTTTAGATTTTGAATCAACCAGATTACCACAAAATATCATTCATAGATAATACTCTTGCAGTAACAGAAAATATGAACCATCCACCATTTCAAATATAAATCCATCCACTGATAACCATTCAAAAGAACAAAAAGAGTCCACACACCATAATTCAAATATTATGAATATCTGAAAGAAAATAATAATTTTTCTATATTCAAAACAGTAAAACAAAATGTGCTTAAAGACGTATTTTCTCTTAAGAGTAAAACAAAGTTTTCCCCAAAAAAGGCCCATTAAAAATACTAATAAACTTATTTATAACTATAATCCCAAGTATTTTCCGTCTCAAGAAATAGTTTTTTTAAAGATAACGGTCTTGAATGTGACCATTCTCAAAACAAAAAAAGATCCACTACACAACAAAATCTAAACCACAACACAAAACTGTTTGTCAATCTCTTCCGCTATTTCCTCTTCTTCAATCAGTGTGAGAAGGAGATTTGTAAACTCTTCCTCATCGGGTACAGTGGCTCAGAAAAAGACAATCAAGTCCATGAGGATATCCTCCTGCAATTCCTCAACATCCCACTGCACCAGAGGGTCTTTCTTAGCTTTAAGCACCATCTCCTTAAATTCAATTATTCAGGTTTCTTCTTGTTGCGAGATCGTCCTGCAAGTGTTGTTCATGGTTTTCAGCTTGCTTTGCAATCTTTCCTAATATAACAACGACCTTTCCCATATTCACTAAAATCGGTACGTTCTTTCCATGCAAAAGATCATAACTGTCGAACTATATCCTTTTGTTCTTTCTTTGGCCAATTCAAAACTGGGTTGTGAAATGGCAACTCACCATCATGAGGCAAAACCATTTTGATGCAGGCGAATCATGATAATCTCCTTCCTTTAGCTATCTTTAATGTTTTCTGTGAGTAACACATGCTACCACCTTTTTCATGTCTTTAGTTGCTTAATTTCCATTAATGATGGTACTTTGTAAATCTTTCCCTAATTTGTTTTACTGGAAGTAGTGCATGACGTGGTAGTTGATGAGGTCGAAAAATAGCTGCAAGAGATAGTTATTCTTTTTGATTTGATAGGTTTATTTAATTTCAACGACGCCCAATCATGACCTATCTTTACCATCACTCATCTTGCCACCCCAATACGGTACTGAATAATCCTAAGATTATATCATCAGGAAAGTCCTTGTTTTGAAATCAGAGGTGTCCTTTAAAACTTCAGAGGAGCCTAACATTTACACAAAGATATCGGATCGGAAGATTGGGGAAGTTTACAACCATCAAACTCTTTCAAAGACAACCACAAGTCCAACTTTCTAATGGCATCGACTTCCTACAGACTCCCCTAAGAAAGTCGGGTGGCCGGGTAATTCTAAAAGTTAAGAACCCCGCGATAGAGGTTAAGAAACTTAGAAGAGCCACGACAAAGGGGGAAAAGGAGGGGAGTCAACAAAGATTAACGACTTACCAAAAGTTTAAAAAATTACATGTAACACTGTCAAGAAATTGTCTCCAGATTGTACTCATTTACTTCATATGAACTTGAAATATCAAGGATATTCCATTTTATCATCACAATTTTTCTGTGATTGTATAGTGTATATGTATGTTTCTCTCAAGGAAGGAATTAAATTATGCATATAAACTGTTGTGGGTTTAAGAGCCCAATAAGGATCTGTAAGAAGAATTTCATGGCAATATGAAAAGATTTGTTGTTGCAAGGCATCAACATGTTATGAATCCACTGGTTAAATCTCATTTGTTGATAGGGTTTCTTTTACTATTATATGTTTGACTCTTTGGTCCAATGCTAGGCACTAATGTATAAAAAGGCATGGTGCATTTCTAAAGTATTTAACTATAATAATCTTTTATTTGGTTTTATAAATTACCATAATTATTATGTTCTCTATGCAAATTAGTGAAGTATGCCCAAGATCTGAGCCAATTTTGAGTAATATTTCATATTTTTTTGGCATAATTTGGTGAAAACATCATTTGTTGAACAATACCCTGTTGAGTATGTGTGAGTATATCCTTAGGTATTTTTAAAAGGGTCACCCCCTAGGTCCTACAGAGCCTAAAGTGTAGGGGAAATGTTTATTTCCTATTAGTTGGGCAAGTCTAGTGTTAGGATTGAGTATAAAGTCTCGCTACCTTTTAGATCCTAGCATTTTGTTGATTTGGAAAACACCAACACAAGATGGAGACTAAACTTAGACCAAGAAGTAGCAAATGCAAGATGTACTAGGTAAGGACCTATTGATTATGCAAGGACAATATGAGGACTAAGATTGGACTATGCAAGATGAAGAGTAAAGACTTGGAATTGACCTATGATCGCAAGGGGTGCAAATAAGCAACTTTGTTTTGAACATTTGGGATCTTGTTTGATTGAGGTGATTGTTTGGGTGACCTTGTTTTGGGTAAATTTTTTGAAGGACTTTGCAAACACAACATACAAAGATGAAAGACAACATGACCAACTGAATTTAATTCTAACTCTAAGAATTAGAGTTACGTAAGAAAAAGGGCCTAAATGGGCCCAAGAAGGACTAACTCTTATTGGTTAAACACATCAAATGGATTATAGACATGAGGAAAAAATTTCCAACCTAGGATTGAATGAGGAAACCATCTGATGGAGCCCCTACAACAAAATACCTCATACGAGACAAACATTTAGAGATTATGGTAGCACTAGCTCCCTCGCCATGGCACTCACTTCTCAGGCATACCAAATTCTCTTACCTTGGAGATTCAAAGATCTTATAACTAGGGAGTTCCTAGCTCATCAAGATGGGTACATGAGGGGTATCTACGAGGTACGATCCTCACTCCCTAAACCATCAAATATGGGATTTTGGGCAGCTAAAATATTTGATTGGTAGTATAGTTATGATGGATCAGCAATCCAATGATGGATTCTTGAAGAAAGCCACTTAAGGCTTTAATCGAGCTTATTGATGCAGAGGGGGCCTCCACATATGTCGAATTCACTCAGCACTCCAGCCGCCTAACTAGCATATTTATATAGTGGCTCACAAAACCCACTCAAGATTATGTTGGGAGAGTCGATATCCCCAATGTGTCCCAATTCAAGATACCTTTGTGGGGTGATGAAATCTCAAGTCAAAGGATATCCCTGACCACAAAAATAAATTTGAGTGTCATTGTCATGACCCTGAAAGTGAATGGAAAGGTACTTCATGTAACTATGAGTCCACCCTATGAAATGAGCAAGTGCTCCAAACACGATAGACGAAAGTTCAGTAACCTTAAAGAGGTGCAATGTGTGTCCTATACTAAGCATAAAACAAGTTCATGTCCATTTTTAAATCCCAAATCGAATTGTGAGTTGCATACACATGGGTTTATTTTAGAGCACCAAAACCAAATGTGAGTAAAAAAATTAGACACCCTGCAAATCACACATTAGTAGTTGTAGCGTCCTAAAATTGCACCCCTTGCAATTTTGACCGCATTTTGGGCCCTCACCTTATCGGTCTCATCCCCATGCTCGATTAGGACCTGTTTATGCCTCTCCTATGCAACCAAACCTCATTTTTTTCATCTTTCACCTTGCATAGCTCTTGATCCTAGCCTAAATTAGGGCACCCTGGTCCCTAGTCCTCCCTAATCAGGACCTATTTTGGCCCCTAGGCCCTATCTCAAATTTGAGTGGGAAATAAATCCCCCATGTTGGTTTATGTCAAAAAATATTTTTTTTGATGTCACGCAAGTATATAAGGAGGCCTTCCCCTCTCATTTGGCATAACATGATGACACAAGAACACGATAACAATCATAAGGCAAGGAGACTACATCAAGCATTCAAGAAGTCTTCATCAAGCATACTTCAAGACTGCATATTCTTCATCTATCCATTGGACCAACATCACATCATTCATCTACAAGCATGTGTTTCTGTGTTAGGTTTTTGTCATGTCCATGTCATTTCTTACAACATATGTGATTACATCTAAGAAGCAAAGCATCATCATCATCGATTGCGGATTGAAGGTATACCTTTCCATCATTTATTTCAAGCATTTGCAATATTTCTTTCAAGGTTGATTCCAAATCAGGGTTTGACTTAGGCAAACCCCTATTCCCAACCCCTTTCCTCTTCTTTTTGTGTGCAAGAAGCAGGTGCACAGTTGTACTTCTGGAATTGGGCTTTATTTGTAGATATGGAAAAACCCTTTTCGACACGCGAAAAGTTTGGAGGAGCGATAGGAGGTTGACCTGGTCTAGGAACTACAACTTTTAGCAGATTTTGTAGAGTAGCTTCGAATCATGTCAAACTTCTCAAATCCAGGTGCACGACGAAATCCTGAATCTATAGCTCACTATTTCTACTTACTTTGTCTTCAATTTTATCACTTTACTTATTCAACTTACAAAAGAGGGTCAAACACATTCCAAACACAATCAATCTACTTAGTATTCAATTCTTGCATCATTTAAGATTGGATTTAGTAGATTCATCCCCCTCTTTTTAATGTAAAGTCCTCCAAGTGAAAATTAGCTTAGTGATTTCCCCCTTTTACGTGGTGAATTTGATAAGCCCAAATTTTCCACTTAAAATTTTGGTGAACCCGACTCCTTACACCATTAATTTTGATTTTTGTTTTCATATCTGAGTGTATGCAATTTAAAATTCAAATTTTCATTTACAAGTTTTATTTCATTGCAAATTTTAAAAATTTAGATGTTAATTTCATTAAAACCCTCATTTTTAAATTCAAATTTGAGCTTGTGATTTGTATAATTTGGATTAATTATTTCAGATCTGAGCATTCATTCAATTTGCAAATTCAAAATTTCATCTACAAGTCAAATTTCACAATTAATTTTTAAAATTAAGTGGTTAATTTTTAAAAAACCCTAATTTTTAAATTATTGAGCTTGTAGGTTGTTTAAATTTTGAATTTCCCTCTTCAAATTTGGTTGCTAATTTAAAATTCAAATTCCCAATTGCAACCTTGGATCAAATTTTAATTTCAAATCTAAAATTTAAAATTCAAGTGGTTCATTAAACAAACCCTAATATCTGAATTTAAATTAATCTTGTGCATTTTCCAATTCCAAATTCCAATCTTAGATCTATTTTCAAATTTAAATTTTAAATTAAATGGTTTTTTACAAGACCCTAATTTTAAATTTAATTCTCTTGTGGATAATTTCAAATTTAAATTTTAAAAATTAAGAGGTTATTTAACAAAGCCCAAATTTTAAAAATTAAATTTTCTTTGGACAAGTTCAAATCTTCTAGTGGATAATTTTAAATTAAAATTAAGAGGTTACTTTCAAGGCCCTAATTATAAATTTAAATTTCCTAGGAGGTTGCATAATTTTTCAAAAATTGAATAATCACTTTTCTAAAATTTTGAATTGTTGAAATTCCAATTTTTAAATCTCAACTTTCAAATTCTTATTTTCAAAATTTCATTTCACATTTTTCAAATTAAAAAAAAAAAAAAAATCAAATTTGAATCTAACCAATTAAGTGGTTTTATTTATAAAATCTTAATTTATTTTCAAATAATTTGCTTGGACTTAAATTTCAATATTCATCATGGCAATTAATGGACTTGATCTATTTTCTATTTCACATATGATTACATTGCTTCTTATGTACATTTATTATAAATATGTGTTGGATAATGGCTTCTTTCACTTCATGTTACTTCTTTTTATACATAGCACTTGGACATATTGCATTCTTCGGATTTCCAAGTTGATTCATTTTCATAGATTAGATCTCAAAAATTTTATTTATGATGCATGTTGTGTTATGGTGATGCTTTTGGGAAAATGCATTTCATACGTAGATCGCCTAAAAGCTTTTGTAGATCCTAATCCTAGAGATGACAATGAGAAACCTAGTACTTGCACCTCTCCTAGAATATCTAATGTGAATGAAGAAAGAGTTAATACTCCTATCAATGATCTCTCTAATGGAGAGAAAGTATTGAAGAGAAACATGGCCCCATCTTCTTCTCATACATGTACCCTTGCACAAGGGGGCAAGGTTAAAATATTGGTGTTTCCATCTCTCTAGATCCTCCTTATTCTCCTCGAGCCTATCTTAAACATAAAAGAATTTGTAGAGAAGATTATGCCATGCATTTCATTCATGATCTCTCTCCCCATTTAACATTAAGTAAAGATGAGGCCTTAGATGATAAGTATCTTCCTTCCCAATCTACCAAAGAGGATATGAATGATGAAAGAATGAAAAATCCTCCTTTACAAGATATTCCTTCTTCATCTACTAATCCTTTCATTCCTTATAAACATCCTTACACTAAAAACTTCAAATAAATTTATTATAATGTTCCCCCGCCTTCTCAATTAAATGATTCTTATAGGAGTGGCTTCAACATAATATCAAAACAAGGTTTTAGAGGACAAGGACTTGAAATTTTTCAACAAGGAATTCAAGTCCCTATAAACCCTCCTACACAAATAACCACATAAGGCCTAGGGAATGATAATAAATCTCCTATGGATGAACTCCTTAGTATTTAAAAACTTCAAAAATCATCTTTTAATCCAACAAGCCATTAGTGCTCGCAAAAGGGATTCTTCTTCAAAAAATCCTTTTTGTTTATTTCATCAAACCCATGATCACCATGCCGAAGATTGTCCCGATTTTCAAAATTCAATAAAAGAACTTATCGATAGTGGTAAAGTTAAAGTCATAGATGACAATCCTTCCTCTTCTAATAACAACTCTTATCCTAAATCTCAAAAGAATAAACCTACAACTATTCATGATCAAGAAAGATTAGCAACTAGAATTTTTTGGAGATTGAAGTATGATAAGAATATTGCTTTTCCTTTCATTAGACCTAATTATAATTATAAGGATAAGAAAGGTGATTTACATTGTCTTTTTCATAATTGTTATTCTCATTCTCTTAGAAAGTGTAAAGCATTTAAGGAATTTGTTCAAGAACAATATGATCGTGCTCGTATGTATTTCAATAGATCTTTCTCTCTTTCTAGGTGAAAAGGTAGTGCCTTAGCACTCCTTTCACCCTCATGTTTCTCCTCACCCTATGACACAATTAGTGAGCTTAATTGGGGGATATTTGTCATTATAGTTGGTGCTTCTTCAACATCCAATATCTTGGGATAGCAACACGATTTCGCATCTTTCTCTCCTCTTTCTAAGGTTTTACTATTTTCTTGGTGATTGCATTATTCATAAAGTGATGTCCTTTCTTGCATAGAATTAACCTTCAGGTGAGCACATATTTTTTCATTGGATGGGACCTATTCCTTGCTTGAAATAGTGCATATTTTATGAATAACTTTTGTAAACCTTCCTCTTCCTCTTTCTTGCTCTTTGAAAATTACCCCTTTTGTTGTGTTGTGTTATTCATCACATGATGTCCTTTCTTGCATAGAGTTATCCTTCATGCGAGCACATGTTTGTTCCTTGGTTAGGACCTATTCTTTGTTTTAAACTGTCTATCTCTTATGAATAACCTCTCTCTAGAAGATGTGTAATTTTCCTCTTTGTCCTCTTGCCTAGAGGGAAAGGATGGCTTTTCCACCCTCTCTCTTTCTATCTAATGTATCACTATTCCCTTTAGGAGTCGCATTTTTCATGTTTTGATGTGATTTCTTCCAATGGTATGTCTCTTATGATTAATACCTCCTTATAGGAATATGTGAACTCTCTCTCTCTCTCTCTCTCTCTCTCTCTCTCTCTCTCTCTCTCTCTTTGAAGATTACCACTTCTTTTGAGATGCATTTTACATAAACTAATGTCTTTTCTTGCATTGGATATCCATTCATGTGAGTATATTGTGCATTTATTTGTGCCTAATCTCTCCTTAGAATATTGTGTAATTCTTCTCATTTTCCTTACACTTGGGGGGAAATGATTGATTTCTCCTCATCTCTCTCTCCTCTCTAAGGATCTAAATTTCCTTTGTGGAGTGGTGTTGGTTCATGGTTGGGTGTCATTTCTTGTGTTAAGTTATTGGTTTCTCAAGGATTATCTCTTATACAAGAGGTATAAGTCCTTGGATACAACCTCTTCTTCACTTGACAATGTACATCTATCATAAAATTACCCCTCACATTAGGTCAAAAGTGTGTCATCCTTCATCAAGAATCCCTTTCACTTAGCAATAGGAGGAAGGTATGAATTCTTGTTCTCCTTCCTTTCTTTTAATAGAAGATGTTATGTTTGTTTAAGATAGCTCCTCTTGGAGGTATATGTATTTCAAGGAAATATCTCTTCTCCTCCAAGGATCTCCTTTACACATGTTGCAAGATATCTCTTTTTAAACTATCTTATCCTTTCTTGAAGAGTATTCCCTCTCTAGCTTGGATTTATGACATTGTTGCCTAATGGATATATCATTGGTGTTGAAGGTAAGGTATCCTTGTCTCTAGCTTCCTTAAGATATCAACATGGAACTATGTTGACATCTTAAGGGGGGGCATCCATATCGCTCCCCTTGCACCATATTGTACTATTCTCTTGCATATCATTTTTTTCATGTCTTAAATGGGTTGTTAATTCTCAAAACTAGAGTTAAAAACTCTTAGAGAGAGATTCTTCACACTCAAAACCAGACATAGCATTTGATATATGTCTTAGACAGGGTTACACATCACCGAAAAATAACAAAGTCTTAAACGGGATGGCCTCGAAACCAGACATGTATCTGCCACTTGGCATTCACACATTTGTGCACACACAGTTACCCCTTTGAATTCACATTTACATTACATGTCTTAAATAGTTTTAAGCACACTAAAAAATAGAGCAAAGACTCTTACACGGGGTGCTATACACTTGAAACCAAACATCACTTGCACACATGCACGATAATGGGTGGAACTAGCTAAAAGAAGCTAGACTACTCTCCTCCCTACATGGATCACCTAGATAAAAACATCTAGGGGCGAGTTGTCTATGTCCTTTTCTCCCCATGGATCACCTAGATAAAAACATCTAGGGGCAAGTAGTCCACACTCTCCCTCGCCATTCTTCTCATGGATCACCTAGATAAACACATCTAGCGTGCATTCATGTTCTCTCTTATTCCTCTCATGAACTCATAGTTTTTATATTGATAGTTCATGGATGATGCTTTATTTTCTCTTTTATGTGATCATTTGTATTCATGAGACACATTTTTTAAGAATGATATTAGTTGTTGAGACATTTTGATATCGAGGTCTCTTCGGCTAGTTGACTTAAGGTTTTGTTTTTGGTCTTTAGCTTTTGGGTCTTATGCGCCTTTGTTTCTTTGCCTTTGTTTGTCTTTTTGTTTTTGTCTTGTTTTGTGTGCCCTTTCATATGTTTGAGTGAGTGGAGATCCTAAGATTCGGGGCTTAGTTCCTCGAGAATAGTGACATCTTATACTCGTGATTTTGCTACTCATTCCTCATCTCCTTCTACTTTACCATGATTATTTGTGTAAGCTCATACTCCCACTAAAATAGGGGCTAAATGTAGCATCCTAAAATTGCACCCCTTGCAATTTTGACTGCATTTTGGGCCCTCACCTTATCGGCTTGATCCCCATGCTTGATTGAGACATGTTTATGCCTCTCCTATGCAACCAAACCTCATTTTTTTCATCTTTCACCTTGCATGTCTCTTGATCGTGGCCTAAATTAGGGCATCCTATTCCCCACTAGGACCAGGCACCATGCCCTGGTCCTCCCTAATCAGGACCTATTTTGGCCCATAGGCCCTATCTCAAATTTGAGCGATAAATAAATTCCCTATGTCAACCTATGTCTAAAAATAAAATGTTTGATGACAGGAAAGTATATAAGGAGGTCTTCTCCTCTCATTTGGCATAACACGACAATGTAAGAACACAATAGAGATCACAAGACAAGGAGACTACATCAAGCATTCTTCAAGGCTGCATATTCTTCATCTATCCATTGGAGCAACATTACATCATCCATTTGCAAGAATGTGTGTGTGTTAAGGTTTTGTCATGTCCATGCCATTTCATACATATGTGATTACATCTAAAAAGAAAAGCATCATCATCATGTATTGCAAATTTGAAGGTATACCTTTCCATCATTTATTTCAAGCATTTGTAGTATTTCTTTCAAGGTTGATTCCAAACCGGGGTTTGACTTAAGCAAACCATTATTCCCAACTCCTTTCCTCTTCTTTTTGTGTGCAGGAAGCAGGTGCACAACTGTACTTCTAGAATTAGGCTTTATTTGCAAAGACAGAAAAACCCTTTTCGACACGTGGAAAGTTCAGAGGACTGATAGGAGGGCGACCTGGTCTAGAAACATGGTCCCTACAACTTTTGGTAGATTTTGCAAAGCAGCTTCGAATCATTTCAAACTTCTCAGATCCAGATGCACAATGAAATCATGAATCTGTAGCTCACTATTTCCACTTACTTTGTCTTTAATTTAGCACTTTACTTATCCAAATTACAAAAGAGAGTCAAACACATTCCAAACACTATAAATCTACTTAGTATTCAGTCCTTGCATCATTTAGGATTGGATCTAGTAGACTCTTCCCCCTCTTTTGAATGAAAGTTACTCCAAGTGAAAATTAAACTTTGTGAATTCTCCTTTCCCCGTGGTGAATTTGCTAAGCCCTCCAATTTTCTACTTTATAGTAGTTTCAAATAGGAGTCTTGGATTGATCATTTCTTCTCTGTACTTCCCGCCACACGTTGTAGATAGACTATTAGTAGAACCAAAAAACCTGAAAAAGAAAATAGTAGACTACAATAGAATGAAATCTATACTTATCTAATGAGTGTGAAAAATTCAATAAACGAATACGAATGCGACCCAACATAACACCAAATGCGAATTTCTGACAAAATGATTGCGAATTTCTATCAAAATGCATGTGACATACTTAAGGACATAAAAATAGAAATCAAAATGCTATCAAAATATAATGTTAGATAATTGAAATTTTTAACAAGCTTTTTCTCTAAAACCTTAATGATGTTCCTTCTATCATTCCATATTTTTGTATATAGACATAGACAAGCTTTAAGTATCTGGCATAAGCAATTTGTAGCTTGGGTTTGTTGAATTTCCACTCTGCTTCTAACAAGTTTTGGAAATATTGTTGTTTTTTTCTCTATTTAGCTCTCCTCCTTGATCTTGCAATTCTAAGTTTCACCCTGCATTGCATAGATTATAAGCATTTTGTGAGAGTTGGGAAATACAACACCACAGGAGCCCAAATGATCTCTGTAAGCTGAATAAACCTATTACAAGGAAAAGAAAGGAAGCAACAGAGAAAAACATAAACACAGGAAAATGCAGAAAAACATAAACACGGGAAAATGCTCGAGAATATGAGACCTCTGTATTCACAAAAATGTGTAATAGAATAATGATACAAAGAAAAGAATTAAACCTCTAATAGGTCAAGAAACCCTAAAAGGGAAAACACTAGGCTTGCACATAATAATTAATAAAAGAATTAATTATTATGCACCTAATATTAGCTTAAGTGTAAAAGAGATAAAGGGGAACTTAATTAATTAAACAAATGTCGTTTAATTAATCAAGTAAAGACCCGATTACTCTAACACCCCCCCCCCTGTTAAGCTATACTTAGGGAGAAGCTAAAACCTAGAACAACTACTAAAAGTAGGAAAGATGGGTCCTGACAACAAGGCCTGATCAGGTACCCAAATACAAGGAAATCTCTATGAAATGGAGAAAAAAGAGAAAACCCAGTGGGAAAAAACTCCTCTCCAAAAAGAGATAAAAGAACACCACTGAAGCATGAAATAGATGCAAACACTGTCGAAGAGTAACTGCTGATATGAAGAACCTCTACTGAAATAGAACATGAGAAGGTAGAGAAGATTGTAATCTGCATGAGTGCCCTCAAATGACACTACTCGAATCAGATAGAAAACAAGGGCAAACAACTGAACTCGAAGATACAGACAACATGAGAAACCAAAGCCTAAAGAGCTAATCAATCAAACCATAGAAGCATTAGAACCAACAGGATAAACCTCCCCATAAGGCTGAAAAGGGAGAGGGATAGGAACACTAAAAAGAACGACCAACAAGAATTGCATGACGAAGAACCAGGAACATCAAAGGTGCTAAGAAAGTACATAGTGTCGTGTAAGGAACACTCACTTGATACACATAATAAGGTGAATGTCATGGAAGGAACACTCATGTGACAAAGGTAGATGGAAAACAAAGGAAAACATCAACCCCCCCATGGCACTTTAGAAGTAGTGCATGTACAATAAGGCACAAGATGTGCAAGATCCCAAGTAAACAATGCATGATGGAACTTTATCTTAGTGCGTGTGTAGAAATAAAAAGATACAATGATAAGAAGACTGGAAACAGAAAGAACAAACAAAAATGAGACATCCTACTTAGAGAAAGAGATCCCAGGACCTGAAACATCCAGGATATTTACCAGAGTGCTGAAAAGCAAAAAACTGAATAAAATATTCCTGGAGCAGAATCTGGAAAGAAAAATCATATGACTGGAAAGCACACAGAACAAGTTTTCCAACAATATAAAGTTTTTGAAAAATGGAGTTCGGATGCTCATTCTACGGCCTCTGAAGTGCAGAAAAGTGACCCCACTTTGACTGGAAAAAAGTACAGGCAAATAGAAAAATTGGAAAAAAATTCCAATACCATGAGGTCCAACTTTGATACCATGTGAGAATTGAGAAATACAACACCATAGGAGCCCAAATGATCTCTGGAAGATGAATAAACCTGTTACAAGGAGAAGCAAGGAAGCAATAGAGAAAAACATAAACACTGGAAAATGCTCAAGAATATGAGAGCTCTGTATTCACAAAAATGTGTAATAGAATAATGATACAAAGAAAATAATTCAACCTCTAATAGGTCAAGAAACCCTAAAAGGGAAAACTCTAGGCTTGCACATAATAATTAATTATTATGCACCTAATGTTAGCTTAAGTGTAAAAGAGATAAAGGGGAACTTAATTAATTAAACAAATGTCGTGTAATTAATCAAGTAAAGACCCGATTACTCTAACACCCCCTATTAAGCTAGACTTAGGGAGAAGCTAAAACCTAGAACAACTACTAAAAGTAGGAAAGATGGGTCTCAACAACAAGGCCTGATCAGGTACCCAAATACAAGGAAATCTCTATGAAATGGATAAAAAAGAGAAAACCCAGTGGGAAAAACTCCTCTCCAAAAAGAGATAAAAGAACACCATTGAAGCATGAAAAAGATACAAACATTGTTGATTAGTAACTGCTGATCTGAAGAACCTCTACTAAAATAGAACATGACCAGGTAGAGAAGGCTGTAATCTGCATGAGTGCCCTTAAATGACACTACTCGAATCAGATGGCAAACAAGGGCAAACAACTGAACTCGAAGATACAAACGACATGAGAAATAAAATCCTGAAGAGCCGATCAATTGAACCAGAAGCATTAGAACCAATAGAACAAACCTCCCCATAATGTTGAAAAGGGAGAGGGACAGGAACACTGAAAAGAACGACCAACAAGAACTGCATGACGAAGAACCAGGAACATTAAAGGTGCTGAGAAAGTACATAGTGTTGTGGAAGGAACACTCACTTGACACACATCATGAGGCGAATGTCATGGAAGGAACACTCATGTGACAAAGGTAGATGGAAAACAAAGGCAAACATCAACCCCCCCATGACACTTTAGAAGTAGTTCATGTACAATAAGGCACAAGATGTGCAAAATCCCAAGTAAACAATGCATGATGGAACTTTATCTCAGTGCATGTGTAGAAATAAAAAGATACAATGATAAGAAGATTGGAAACAGAAAGAACAACAAAAAATAAGACATCTTACTCAGAGAAAGAGATCCCAGGACCTGAAACATCTAAGATATTTACCAAAGTGCTGAAAATAAAATAAAAATGAATAAAATATTCCTGGAGCGGAATCTGGAAAGAAAACTCATATGAATGGAAAGTACATAGAACAAGCTTTCCAACAATATTAAGTTTTCGAAAAATAGAGTTCGGATGCTCATTCTACGGCCCCGAAAGTGCAGAAAAGTGACCCCACTTTGACTAGAAAAAAGTACAAGCAAACAACAAAATTGGAAAAAAATTCCAATACCATGAGGTCTGGCTCTGATACCATGTGAGAGTTGAGAAATACAACACCACAGGAGCCCAAATGATCTCCGCAAGATGAATAAACCTATTACAAGGAGAAACAAGGAAGCAACAGAGAAAAACATAAACACAGGAAAATGCTCAAGAATATGAGAGCTTTGTATTCACAAAAACATGCAATAGAATAATGATACAAAGAAAAGAATTCAACCTCTAATAGGTCAAGAAACCCTAAAAGGGAAAACCCTAGGCTTGCACATAATAATTAATAAACCTAATGTTAGCCAAAGTTTAAAAGATATAAAGGGGAACTTAATTAATTAAACAAATGTCATTTAATTAATCAAGTAAAGACCCGATTACTCTAACATATTTTAAGTAAATACACAAAAATGAAAACAACAAAATGTAAAATTTCCAGATTTAAACAATTTGATTAAGACAGAGGAGAAATATTAGTCGCTAATTGAAATGATTCAATTCTGGGCATGTGTCTCTATTTCAAACATATGCGACATTCTTTATTAACGATTGCAAAATATAATATGGAAGAATGCGAAATGGCCGAAGAATGAATGTGAAATTGGCAAAGGGCGCATGCGAATTTTTGTGCCTACGAATGTGAAATGTTTTTCTCTGTTTGTGTGATGTCGTACAAGTAACTTGCAAAAATGTCAAATCAGGCTGAAATCCGTACATAGGACCTAGAAATAACACCAAATCAAGAAAAGGTGTTAGTTTGTTGTTCTTCACATCGAGTTAAACACTTGTTTTAAGGGAAAATTTAGTCATAAATAAGCTAGATTAACTAGTTAAATCCTTAAGCACAATGAAATAAACAATAGAAATCAAATGCAAAAAACTCCCCCATTGGCTCCATTGATGGATTCTATTGCTCTTCTTCATCATCGTGTGGTGTGGCTCTCAGTGTTGCACTAGGATACATGCATAAGTTAGACATAATAATTCTAAAGATAGTGGTTAGGGAAAATTAGGAGAAATTGAGCTGAATTTATTGATTCTGGAGGAGAGAAATGGATGGATAAGATGCATTCAGGAACATAATTGATCAATAGTGGAGATTGCTTGAACCATAATTGATTGAGAGTTTAACTCATTTTATTGATGAGTCAACTGGATTGATTGATCAGTGAACTGATTAGATTGATTTGTTAACTGATTTGATTTCTCTATTCCAAAAATTTGATTGAGAGTTGAAAAAGGTGAGTGAGGAGTTAACTGAGTTAACTGGGGAGATGACTGAATAGATAGCTCAATTGATTGAATTGATTGCCCAGTCAAATTGAAAGTTAGTGCCAGTTAGAATTTCAACATGTGCTATAAGAATTTGAAATTAAATTCAAATTTGATTTTATTTAATTTGAATTTGGATTTTCGAAAAGTGAAATGCACATGTAATTGAAATTTTAATGAAATTAGAATTTGGGGGAAATTTGAAATTTTGGATTTTGAATATTTGAAAAGATTAGGTTAGTTAATTAAATAATTTTAAGACATTATTTAATTATTTAGAAATTGAATTTTAATTAAATAATAAAGATTATTTAATTAAAGGTTTTAATCGTAATTAATTAAATAACAAATATTTAATTAACTATATAGAAAGGGTTAAATGATTAACTGATTAAGGCGATAGAAATAGAATAATTAATGATGTTGAAATGATGATTAAAATTAATTTAGAAGAATTTAATTATTTTAATTAAATAATTAAATAATTAAAGAATTATTTAATTAATAAGATGAATAATTAGTGCAAGATTGATGAGACATTTTTAGGTGTCTACAGGTTCAACAATTCCTTCCTTTCTTAATCCAATGAGACCATCTGATAATGTCTCCCATTTGATAAAATTATCTCTAGGTTGTCTCTTAGAATACAAAGATTTTTCCTTTCCCAATGTTGGTTTGCCATAAGATTTAGGGGAAGGGGGGAGGTGTGAAATACAAAAGGTTTGTTTAATAGAATATTCTCCCATACCTAATTGATCTTTGATTTCAAGCTTTGGTTTAGCTACTTTAGAGGTTTTACGGTACTAAAGTTGGGTAAACTTGTATGATAGGAGGTGAAGTTGGACAATTGTTCCAGACGATTACTTCAAGCTTTGACTTAATGGTATTTCAATATTGGAAAGGATTGGGATCTCCTTGAATTGTTATCTCTTGGCCATTATAAGGAAATTTCAACCATTGACGGTACATAGATGGGATTGCGTGCATTTCATGTATCTAGGGTTGTCCAATGAGTATGTTATAAGCGAGATCAAGTTTGAGCACTTGGCAAACCACATCTCTCTCCACTGGTCCCACTTTAATAGCAAGATAACAGATTCTTTTGATTCTCTCTCTTCCTCATCATAGGATTTAATAGTAATATTTTTCTTTGGATCCACAACATTCTCAGAAAACCCTAATGCAAGGACTAATTTCAAAGAGCATATATTCAAACCAGCCCCTCCAACTATTAGGACATTTTTTATTCTATGTTTATGTACACATACTTTAATATGAAGAGGTGCATTATGGGGTTGAGTTATAGAAAGGTCATCATGTTCGATGAAAGATAGGAAATGAGGAGTGGTTAGGTGTCCCACCATGGCCTGGAACTGTGCGGGATCAAGATCTAGGGATATATACATTGGTCTCTTGTAGAGCTTTCTCCAAAATTTCTTTATGGGTAGGCGAAAAGCGTAAAAGCTCTATGATGGATATGTGAGCGGTTTTTTTCTTAAACTGCTTTATGATATTGTGTTAATTAGTCATAGATGATGGCTTAGGCGGTGCTCATTCAAGGGTGACTTTTCTATTACATGTTGTCACATTGCAATTAGGTTTATTATTTATGGTAATCACATTTACATAGGAATCACTTTCATACATGTGATTGATAACGTAGTCATAAGACTCATTTGCATAATTTCCCTTCTCTTTACTTGATTTGGAGAGAGTTCCCTTCTTATAATTCAGAAGGGGATCCTTAAATGCCACATTCTCTTCATTGGATTTATGGCCATCCACAAAATATCCCCTTTGTCAACCAAATCTTGTATAGTGTGTTTCAATCTCTAACAATAATTAGTTATGTGCCCTTTAATTAAATGAAATTTACAATAGTCTTGATCATTCCACCATGCAGGTTTAACCTTTGGTTCATAATCTTTTACTTCAAGCAATGTGATAAGATTATTCAAGATAAGTTTTCTCAAAGCAGTTTTGAGTGTTTCACCTAATGGAGTGAATTTACTTCGAGAAGCATAAGAAGTCTTGGGCTTGGATGCATTGGTATTATTTTGATTGCCTATATTGTTTTGTGGACCTGATAATTTAAGATGGGTTGTTTTTCTTTAAGAGTTTGTGCATCTACAACACAATCATTGACAATATTTTTGTTCTTGGTCCAAAAACTCAATTTGTCATTGTTATTACTTGGAACAAAATTTTCTTTGTAGATTTTTTTTTGCCCTTTTCAATCAAATTTTTCTCAATGAGAAGACCTTTATCAATGACTTTGGAAAAGTTAGGTGGACATTGGAGTTGCAATTGGTAACTCAATTCAACATTTAGATTGTGAATAATTATCTCAATTTTGTGTTGTTTAGGTAAATCATAGGGATATTTGTTGACGAGTTGTCTCCACCCTTGTAAGAAACTAATAAATGACTCTCAATTTCATTGTTTTCTATTGCAAAAAACTAACATAGAGACCTCATGCTCAATGTTGTAGGAGAACTATGTAATAAACTTCTCTACCAATTCATCAAATGATTTAATTCCCAGTGGAAAATTATAAAACCACTTTATATCTTGGCCATCCAAACTCTTAGGAAAAATTCGCATTAGATAAGTCTCATTATGTACAACTTCCATGCATGTGGTGCAAATTCCCTAATATGATCACATGGATCACCTTTCCCCTTATATTTGTCAAACTTTGGTACTTGGAAATTTGAGGGAAGAGGTAACATGATCAAGTTTTTTTCAAATTTGTATGGAGATATATCCTCAAGTGTATATTGTTTGGGTGATGACCCTAATTGTAATTTGGCTGCAAGTTGTGTTTGTAAATCCTGAATTTGTTGCACAAGCGTACTCAAAGGATTCACTAGAGGATTTTTATCCTCGCTTCTAGTTGTTGTGTTCACATCAACTTGATTTGTATCATCATTTTCATTATCATTGGTATTTTCATTGGTATTTGTATTGGTATTTGTCTCATTCTTAGTCATTTCTTTCAATTTGGAAAGATAAAAATTAGATGGAAATTTGGGATCTTGTGTTGTTTCAAGAACATGTGCGTCATCTATGTCACTAGAGGTCTCATAGTTGCTATCATTGTCAAACAATGAATTCGAAGTACCTCCAAAGAAATCTGATGAATCATGTTGAGGATCTTTTCCTTTCCCTTTAAGGAAATCCATCGTTTCTTTGATTGATCTTTGTCTTCTTGTTTCTACCATATGAGGGGTTCTAAATTTTACGGTGCACGTTGGTATATCAATTTTTGTTGTTTATTTAGACCAAAAAAAGTTTTATATCAGGATTCCTAAAGTGCAATTTTGATCAAATGTGTCAAAATTGGTAATCTTGGACTATTAAGGAATAGTGATATCAAAGTAATTCAATATTAGGAGATGATAGGTCTCTAGACATCATGATAGTAACTCACTTTTCCAAGATCTTGATTATAGTTCTCAGATTGGAAGGATGATAAAATCCTGATGATAGAACTAAACCATCTAATGAATAGTAGAGATCCTAAAGGCACTAAAGTATATCCTGATTTTGTATGTAAAGTGGTCTTGTGTACAAAATGTTCAAAAATACCCCTTGTTTAACAAGAAACTAAATATGTGTCGATCAAGGTGTAATCTTCTCAAAAAAGGGTATCTAAATCGATTTTCAAATTTTTGCTCAGACCCTCAGAAATACCCACTGTAACAAATGTGCTAAAGTATTTGTGCTAAATGTTTTGGTAAATGTGTTATATCAATTAGTAAATGCACTATTTTGTGGTGTAAAAGCGCTACCCTAGGGCACAAATGTGCTACTATTTATGGTATATGCGCTATAGTATTATTCAAATGCGCTACTTTGGTTATCAAATGCACAAGTCTGATGAATATAAATGCTACTCTATTAGACAAAAGCACTATTTTGTTGGACAAACGTGTTATTTTGGTAAACAAATTCACTATTTTGAGTGTTAAATGCACTAATATGAGTGTTAAATGCACTAATATGAGTGTTAAATGCGCTAATATGAGTTTTTCCTAACAAGATTTCCATTTTGTTGCGTTAAAATTTTCTCTCTATTTGTTTGATGTTGATTAGGATGATTTTCTCTATCTTGGTGAGAATGTTTGGAAAATGGTGTCTCAACCTTGCATTTACATAAGGTTACTATTAATAGTAAGTTTTCATTTGAGCATGAAATGGTGCAAAATTCTCCCTAAATCTTCTGGTTGGCTAGATAAGCATTCTGGTAAAGTTACATTGCAAGATCACAACTAGTTTTGAACATATTAAATTTTCCATTTTGGAGGGGTCCAATGAAAGGTTTAAATTTGATTTTGAGGACTTTAGAGGCCTCAAAATTCCCTGAAAAGTGGGTTTAAATAGTGTGCAGGTTTATGAGGTAATAAAGTACTTCACGAGCTTTCCGACACTTCAAACGGTTTGTCAATCGGACATATGATTCACAAGTTATGGCCTCCGGAAGTTTCTACTCATGAAATAGGAAATATAAAATACATCGAACACATAAATGAGTTGTAAAAGGAAGGGACATATGTTGATGTATTTTTTAACATGTCATAGGGCATCTTGAATGGAGATAAGGTCAGCTACACCTTACTGGGTGGTTTTATTCCACTGTTTTGTAATACCATTTGATGGTTTCTTGTATTGTATCTCCTATATATGAGGTGCATGAGATAGAGGTTGTATGTAAGAATCTTATGGCTATTGAGTTACCTCTAAATCTTTGATTAGTGGTACTCCTACAAAGAGCTTTCTCTGATTGTATATTATAATCTATTTTGATTGCTAAATAATATATTGGGCGGCTTTTGGAATGTGGGGTTTTTCTCTCGAAAGGGTTTTCCCCACATAAATCACTATGTTGTGGTATGAATGTTATTTATGAGTATTTCTATTAAGTTCTATAACTGTTTTGATGATTTGTAATTTTTTTTGCATTACTTTCCTCTCAAGGTTAGTGTAGGAAGTTGTTATGCTACTTAACTTCCTTAACAAGTGGTATCAGATTTTGATCACCTTTGGTTTCAGTTGTGGGTTGTTGGTTTTTTTTAACTAATCTATATTTGACTGGGAGCTTGTGCAGAAGACACTTTTTGATCTTGTTGCAGGAAATTTTAGATGGCAAGTTCATCAGGGAAAATAGAGGTGGAGAAATTTAATGGAACAAATTTTGAGAAGATGGAAGATGAAGATGGAAGATATATTAATAGATCAAGATCTATGGGATGATATTGATGCAAATGTCCAAAAGACCTTAGATCCTACTGTGATGACTCAGTATGATGTTATGGACCGAAAATCCAAGGGTCTAATCATACTGTGCCTGACAGACTCTATTCTGATCAATGTCCATGAAGAAAACACTGCAAAGAAGCTATGGACTAAGCTTAGTGAAATGTATCAAGTGAAATCTTTATTAAATCAGATTTTCTTGAGGAAGAAATTGTATTCCTTGAAGATGGAAGAGGGTGGATGAATTACAGACCACCTAGAAGCATTCAATATGTTGGTGGCTCAATTAGTATCTATTGGTGTTAAGATGAACAAAGAGGAGAAATGCCAAATCTTTCTTTGTTCTTTGCCCGATTCGTGGGATTCTCTTGTTATGGCTACCGGTAGTACTTCTATTATTTTGAAGTTCGAAGATGTGGTGGGTGCCCTACTTAGTGAAGAGATGTGGAGGAAGGTATCCCTCAATTTGAGGGAAGCCCTAATTGTTCATGGAAAACCTAAAGAGAAAGGCAAGAAGAATGAGAGGCACGATAAGTCCAAATTGAGAGGGAGATTGAAATATCCTGGATAGTCCAAAGTTATTTATTGGAATTGCAGTAAACCAGGTCACATCTGTAAGGATTGCAAAGAAGAAAAATAAGTTTGGGTCTGATTATGAGTTCAAGAAGGAAGATAGTGATGCATTCATTACTGCTTTAGCGACTCATGCAGGTAATGATGCCTGGTTAATTGACTCAGGTGCATCTTTTCATATGACTGCCAATAGAGATTGGTTTTCTGAATATGAAGAATTTAATGGAGGTAAGGTGGACTTGGGTGATGATTCATATTTAGACATTGTTGGTCGAGGTAAAGATAGAATCAAGTTTTCTGATGATAGAATAAAAAGGATTAATGTTGTGCTTCATATCCCTGGATTAAAATGAAATTTGTTATCTGTGAGAAAACTAATAGATGTGCGTGTGCAGGTAATCATTTCTGAAGAACGATGTAATATGATTAAGGGTGCTATGGTAATTGCTAGAGGTGTCAGGTTTGACACTTTGTATAAGCTAGATGCATACATTGTTGAGTGTAATAGCATTTCTGTAAAAAGTAAATTTGTGGAATATTTGAGGGTTTCACCTTCAGCAAATGGAGGGTACCTAAGGGTGCTCTTTCTTCTAAAGAAAAGTTACCTGCAGAGAAGACTATGTTATGGCACTAGAGGCTTGGCCACATTGGAGAAAAGGGTCTAAGGACCTTGAAAAATTAAAACCTTATTGAAGGTTTGAATGTTTGTAATCTTGACTTTGATTTTTGTGAGCATTGAATTTATGGAAAACAAAACCACGTTCTTTTTTATTCAAGTTCTCATAAACTTGTGGTGTTTTGGATCTTATTCATTCTGATGTGTTTGGACCTGTAGATGTTCCTTCAATTGGAAAATCCACATATTATGTTTCATTTATTGATGATTTTAGTAGAAGGACATGGGTATATTTTCTAAAGAGTAAATCTAAAGTTTTCAGTCAATTTAAAGAATTTAAAGCAATGGCTGAGTTGCAAACTGGAAATAAAATTAAATGTTTGAGGATAATAATGGCGGCGAATTTTTCTCTAATGATTTTGATAGATTGTGTATAGACCATGGCATTAACAGACAGAAGACAACTCCGTATTCTCCACAACAGAATGGAGTTGCAGAAAGAATGAGCAAGACACTGATGGAGAAGTCTAGGAGTATGCTGAGTGGTGTTAGTCTAGAACAAAAGTTTTGGGCTGAATCTGTTGCCATTGCTTGCTACCTGATTAACAGGTCTCCTACATCAGCCCTTGTTGATAAAATGTCTATGGAAGCATGGTCAGGTCACAAGCCTTCATTGAGACATCTTAGAGTTTTTGGTTGTGAGGAATATGCACATGTGCCAAAGGAGAAGTGGACAAAGTTGGAGAACAAGGTTGTGAAATGTATCTTCATCGGGTATAGTTATGGTATGAAAGGATACAAGCTTTGGGACCTTGTTGCACAAAAGGTAATTCTTTTTAGAAGTGTTATTTTTAAAGAAATTAAGTCTCCTTCTATTACATTTCAGCTAGAACAGACTAAAAATGAAGATGTGATTCAATTCCCTTCTACACCTGAAAGAGTTGAATCAAGACCCCTAGATAGGCAAGAAGTTGAGGAGAGCTTGTCTATCTCTGAATCTTCAGAAGAGGAGGAAGAACCTCCAACTCAGCTTGTTCGAAGGTCTACAAGACATAGATCACCACCTAAAAGGTATTGACCTAATGATTGGAGGCATATTTTTCTTTGAATACTAATTTGGATGAACCAAAATCTGTAGAAGAGGCATTAGGTATGAATGATGCAGAATCTTGGAAGATTGCTATGGAAGAAGAAATGACAACTTTGAAAAAGAATGAAACTTGGGATCTTTTACCATTGCTTGAAGGACGAAAACCTATTGGTTGTAAATGGGTGTTCAAGAAAAATATTGGTTCAAATGGAAGCATTGAGAAGTATAAAGTGAGGTTGGTTGCAAAAGACTACTCTCAGGTTGAGGGTGTTGATTATGGTTAGATATTTTCTCCTATTGCAAAAATGACATCCATTAGATTTTTTCTTTCTATTGATGATGCTTATGATTTATAGGTTGAGAAAATGGATGTGAAAACTGTTTTTCCTTCATGGTGATTTGGAGGAGGATATTTATATGACATAGTCGGAGCACTATGTGGTAAAAGGTAAAAGTAATCTGGTCTGTAAATTAAAGAAATCTTTGTATGGCCTCAAACAGAGTCCTGGGATGTGGTACCATAAATTTGATACACATGTGTTGAGTTTTAGATTTGAGCATTCTAAATCAGATCATTGTGTTTATTATAGATGTGATGGTGATTATTTCCTGCACATTGTGTTAGGTCCTAGAGACAACTAAGAGGGGGGGGGTGAATCAGTTGTCTAATAAATTTAAACCAAAAACAACTTAATCAACTTCCTGCTTAATACCGGTGAAACAGTCTTTTATACCAGTGGATAGTTTTATTAGATAATTGCAATACCAGTAAAGATTAATGCATGAAACAAAAGGACAAAGTCATCCACAACACATAACACCAATATTTGTATGTCGAAACCCTGTAAGGGGAAAAACCATGGTGGGAAACCTTACCCACAATCAGATGATACTACTGCAGATAGTAAGTGTATACAAACGGGGTCTGCATATGCAGAAAGGCCAAGCGCCTAGAGCTCACTGCTCAAACACAAATGGGAGTCACACTAACTACAGTTGGATGGTTAAATCCAATAAGAATGTACTGCTCAAAATAGCATCTTCATATGCTGGATTCAGTACAGGTGTAGTTCTGATTGTCTTCGCAAAAACCCTCCTTCAATCTTCAAATGATGTCTATGTGTATAGCTCTGCTTATTCTTGCATATACCTTCACACAATCCTTTTCGCATTCCACCCTTGATCTCACAAATAAGATCTTACATTTATACCATAACCTAGGACCAATTTTAGTAGGTCGGCTCTACAAGATATATTACAATAAAATCATTTTACAAACAAAACAATATCCGATGCAATAACCGATTCAACATGTCGGCTTGATGTATTTGCAACAATAATAAATCATCTTCATAGTATGACATGCTGATCTGAAAAGATAAACCTGTCGGTGTAACCTGGACCTATTTGCCGGTAACAGCAAATATGCAAATAGGAATATACCAATAAACAAAACTCCAAGACAAGGTGTCCACACAATGTCTTCGACATAACCAAGTGTTTTCATATCATTCCAAGTGTCGGTGATCATTATATCCTGTCAGTGTACTAGATACCAGTGACTGTGCATAAGTCACTTGCTTGTCGGTGACTGTTGTTGATACTCCAAAGTGCCAGAGTTGATAAGCGTTTAGTAGGTGTTGACATCAATGACAAAACCATACCAAAATACCAACAATCTCCCCCTTTGGCATTGATGGTAACACAAGATGGAAAAACCATCAAAGTGCCAAAACAGAAATGCCAAATACCAAAAACCAACAATCTCCCAAAAGAGATCATAACCAGAAATCAAAATACAGATACAAAGAGTAATAATCTCTCCCAAATAACAATCTCTCCCCCTGGGAGCAACATGTGTTTTCCTTGTGTTTTTCCATACCAATCTCTCCCTCTTTGAAATCAAATGCCAAAGTTATTACAAAACCAAGTTCATATACAAAATACCAACCAATTTAGTATACCAACTACTCCCCTTGAGAAGTAGCTTCCTTATCAAAGCCAGAGTAAAAGATTTCTTTGTTAATTCTGCCGGTTGATGACAAACATCAACTTCTTAAGTCTCTACCAGTGGGGGTATGACCCCAAGCTGGTCTCTGAGATATTCAAAAGTCTCCTTAGGCAGAGGTTTAGTGAAGATATCTGCAATCTTCTCTTTAGTATTCATATAAACCAATTTTATTTCCTTTGCTTCAACATTTTCCCTTAGAAAATTTAGTTCAATAGAAACATGTTTGGTTTTAGAATGTAATACCGGATTCTTAGATATATCAATTACTGTAGTGTTATCACAATAGATAGTAATAGGTTCCTTTCATTTTACCTGTATGTCTTTCAACATTTGCTTAAGCCATAGTACCTGTGTACAGTTAGTTGCTGCTACAACATATTCTGATTTTGTTGTTGATAAAGATGTACAACTTTGTTTCTTACTCAACCAAGAAACTAGTCTGTTTCCAAGAAAGAATGCTCCGTTGGTGGTGCTTTTTCTATCATCCACATCTCTTGCCCAATTTGCATCTGTGTATGCACATAATTCAAAGTTTTCATCTCTAGGATACCATAATCGAAGATTTATAGTGCCTTGTAAGTACCGAAAAATACTTTTTACTGTTGATTCATGATTCTCTCTAGGATTACTCTAAAATATTGAAACAATACATACTGCATTCATAATATCAAGTTTGGTTTGTGTCAAATACAATAAACCTCCTATCATAGATTTGTATCTAGTTGGATTAACAGGTGTAGATTCATCCCTTAGTGATAGTTTGTCATTTGTAGTCATAGGTGTGCTTACCGGTTTAGATTTCTCCATCCCAAATTTCTTTAGTAACTCTTTTAAGTACTTGGATTGACTCAAGAATATACCTTTATCAGTCTGTGAAATTTGCAATCCTAAAAAGAATTTTATTTCTCCAATCATAGACATTTCAAATTCTTGTTGCATTTTAATAGAAAATTCTTTACATAATCCATCTTCTCCTCCAAAGATTATATCATCAACAAAAACTTCTATAACCAAGATGTCATCATTAGTCACTTTATAGTATAAGTTGTTGTCAGTATTACCTTTAGAAAAACCAATCTTTAAAAGATACTTATCTAATCTTGCATACCAAGCTCTTGGAGCTTGCTTTAATCCATACAAAGCTTTCCTTAACCTGCAAACCATATCTTTATTATCTGTCAAAGAAAATCCATCAGGTTGTTCAATGTAAACTTCTTCTTCAAGATCTCCATTCAAGAATGCACATTTAATATCCATTTGATATACTTTGTAGTTCTTATGTGCTGCAAAAGCCAAAAATAATCTGACTGCCTCAATTCTAGCTACCGGTGCAAAGGTTTCATTGTAATCAATTCCTTCTTTCTGAGAATATCCCTTACACACTAGTCTTGCTTTATTTCTGATAACCTTACCATCTTCATTAAGTTTGTTTCTGAATACCCATTTGGTTCCAATTACATTTTTATCTTTAGGCCGAGAAACTAATGTCCAAGTGTTATTCTTCTCAATTTGTTCCAATTCTTCTTCCATAGCTTTAATCCAATATTTATCTTCACATGCCTCATTAACAGATGATGGTTCAATTTGAGAAATAAGACATAACTCTTCATTTTCCAATCTTCCTCTTGTCATAACTCCTTTATACTTGTTTCCAATTATCTGATCTTCAGAATGATTCAGTCTTACATACCGGGGTGTCTTTGTTTGTTGTTGTTCCTCAATTACTGTGGAATTTTCAGATGATACCGGTGTAACTGGATCTTCATTTTGTACCAGTGGATTCAGTGTAGGTTCATTTGTCAAAATTTCTATTGCCGGTTCAGAGTCTATATACCTTGAAGTTCCTCTGAATTGTTCATCAATCTTTACATTTGTACTTTCAACAATTTTCTGCAATCTTTTGTTAAAACATCTATATGCCTTACTCTTAGATGAATAACCAAGAAATATTCCTTCATCACTTCTAGGATCAAATTTGTCAATATACTCATCTCTTCTAGATATAGCATTTACTTCCAAAAATTCTGAAATATTTAAGAGTAGGAGTAATACCAAACCATAGTTCATGAGGGGTCTTACCAGTTTCACGTTTGATGTGAATTTTGTTGAATGTATAGACTACTATACTGACTGCCTCTCTCCAATATACATGTGGTAGGTTTGCTTCTGATAACATACTTCTTGCTACATCCAAGATAGTTCTTTTTTTCCTTTCAACAACTCCATTCTGCTGTGGTATCCGAGGTGTTGATAGTTGTCTTATGATTCCATTTACTTCATAGAATTTATTAAATTTCTTAGATGTAAATTCTCCTCCTTGATCTGATCTTAGACATTTGATTTTCTTATGGGTTTCATTTTCTACCATATCTTTTGTTGGTGCCCAAAACCACAGATTGGAAAACCCAAAGACTTTCCAACTCTTTAGAAAATCCAATCAGCCTTGGCCAACGAATAGGGATGGTCAAAGACCAAATCCCTCTGCACTTTAGGCTCCACAAGACCTAGGCGGGTGTACCCTTCCCTCTCAAGCACAAAAGAGTTATTTAAATGTGGATTTAAGCCTCTAAGAAAGTTTACACAACCGACAAATTAGTGTTCTGCAACTATGCTATATCATGTGCTTTAGCTGAATACTTTGAAAACTTAAAATTGAATATGAATAAAAGTGTATGTTAAAGATATTGTATATTGAAAATGAAATGCTTTCAGGACTTGAATGAAATCTGCAAGGATTAGTTCAAATAAAATATGGAAGAATGTTTCTCTGTAAGGACCTTATGCATACAAATCAAAATCTCAGAAATAAATGACAGGCCAGTGCCTCTATCCAGGAATATGCATGATACTTTGTGGACAAATAATTTGATTAAACTCTTGAGACAGTTTTCAGCCAACTTGTAACACAAGACTATCAATATAGAGGTTCCATGAAGTGCTATAAGAACATGAAGCAAATCTTATATTCAATTATAACAACTTGTGGTGGCACACTGTATTAAATCCTTTATCAGATTTATCAAGAGGACAAAATGAAATTCATCAACACAAAAGTATACACAAATTCTGGAATTGAAACAACGAATCTTGTATATTAATTTCTGGAGAGTGAATGCATACAATAGCTACACTTATAGATACTCCATTACATAGTGATTGCTCAAAATGATACTTCCATTTCTACAGACTTCTCCAATACAGACATCCCATAGCCCCTACTGGCAGCATCACAGATTGTGAATTGTTTCCTTCTTAATTGAAAAAGACTCCCTATAAATACCTAATCCAAAAGACATATGCGAAAGGACACACCCTTTCGCATACAGGAGGGAGTTACTAACAATTGTTTTTCCAAAGGACACACCCTTTGGTTTACAGAGATAATTACATTTGAATCCCTAAAATACACACTAAATAAATCTTCAATAATATATCCTTTATCCTCCGCTTTGATAGTACTTCCTGTAAATATTCAATATCTCCTGCACATAAAATAAACCAATCTTATCCCTTATTAATTAAAGATTAAATATATTCCACTTTAGATTAGGCAATAATCATTTTACCCTATGTAAAATACTTATTTACAATAATTCACTTAAATCAAAGTATTAAACACTTGTAAATAATTATTCCAATAATAGTTTTTATAAAATAACATAAGGTAAAAGATTTTGTACAGTAAGTAAAAGAAAATACTTCCCTTCCGATAATGTTACAATACTTTCTCACCTTTTGGTAATCTTTAATTTGGGTGGGAAATATTATATCATATGAAATAGCCTTTGCAAAAAGCAATCAAGCATTAAATGACTCACCCTAATGAATATGTTCAAATTATTTACCTGGGGTGAAAATAATATGAAGAGAATATAAAATGACATAGTAATATATCAAACCCTATTTAGGTCATCCAATACCACATATATTTTCCCTTTTGATAAAAAAAATTACAATTATAATTTCTTAAAAGGCAAAAAGAAAATAGTACTTACATAAGTATATCAAGATTCTATAAATATCAAAATGCCTTTCGCAAGTAATAATTAGAAATATTATATCACAAAAAAATGTCCAAATGTAATCTTGGATGAAGAATACTCCCTTTTAATGTTTGCCCAAGAATTTTAGCTTTTTGCACATAAAACAACATTGTAATAAATATTTATCCTTTAATTAATCTCTTAATAAATAAAATTCACCCTAAAGTATTTAATTTAGTGATTAAGGGCAAAAATAATTTACAAGAGAGTAAAAAAGGTAATAACAATATCAAAATTCAATTTTCTTCATTAGTACATTTCACACCTTTTAACATATTTTTCAAAATAAGATCCATTTATATGAAATAACATTTTACCCTAATATATATTTTACCAATGTTTTAGGGTAAAAATAATTTATTTAAATCACATATTTCAAAATGTATTTCCACATTTCAAGATTACTTTAATAAATTAAAATCTTGTGGAAATATTTGCAAATTATTATCCATAGTAATTTACCCTAATAAACATTTTCAAGTAATACAATAGAGCAATTGGTAAAAGGGGAGGGTAGGTATGGGTAGTAAGAAAGGTCAGGTTGAGAGATTGAGTGTTCAACTCCCTCTCCTTGCCCTTTTGTAAAAATATATTTTATTTTTAAATTATTTATATGCCAAATATAATCACATTGCAAAAAATATTCTTGGGTAAGATATACTCCCTGTAGAATAATTTTTTGATTGTCCAACCTCAGTAATCCAGTTATCAATTACCAAGTTTTTGCTTGTAATTTTAGGTTCCACCAGCTTTGAACAGTTTGAACTTTCCAAGTGCTTCTAATTTTTCTCTGAGAAAAGTAACCCAACACATTCTAGAATAGTCATCAATGATTAGCATGAAATATCTATCACCTTGTAAGCTTTTAGTTCTAGTTGGACCACATAAATCTGTATAAATTAAATCAAGAGCATTATTGGATTTTTCTAGAATACTTTTTAAACTAGCTCTAACTTGTTTTCCAAATTGACATTCCTTACATACTGTATTGTGAGGTTTGACAATTTTAGGTAAATCTCTAACTGCCTTAGTAGTACTGATTTTCACCATGCAATCAAAGTTTACATGACAGAGTCTCTTATGCCATAGCCAACTTTCATTAATATGTGCGATCAAGCATGCCTTTTCACTGTTATTCAAATGAAAGATATTACCTCTAGTCTGATTACTGGTTGCAATTTCCAAACCAGTTCTATTCATGATTTTGCATTTTCCATTTTTGAATTGTAACTAAAATCCTTTCTCAACTAATTGACCAACACTCAAAAGATTATTCTTTAATCGTTCAACATAGTAAACATTTTCAGTGTTATGTTTCCCATCAAGAGATATTGTACCCTTACCTTTGATCAAACAAGCTTTATCATCTCCAAATCTTACTAAGCCTCCATTGTATTCTTGAAAGTTCAAGAATTTACCTTTATCTCCTATCATATGATGTGAGCATCCTGGATCAATGATCCACTCATCCTTTAATTCAACTTTAGCTTCCAAGGCTTGTTCTACTGATTGAGCAGTAGGTGCCGGTTGATCTTCTATTATAGCAACAAAAACCCATCCATTGTCTATCAGATCCTTATCAGAATCATTAGTCACACCTTTATCAGTAATGTAACAAGATTTGTCATTATTCTTCTTAAATCTGTATCTTTGATATTCAGGGTTAGGCTTGTATGTTCTTCTAGCTTCTTCTCTTAGTCTAGCATGTCTATCAGGGCATCTTGAAGCCATATGACCAATCTTATTGTAGTTAAAAAATTTAAAGGGCGCTTTACCTTCATACTTACTTCCAACTAGACATTTAGGCATTTTCCTTGCAAATAGTGCTTCAAGTTCTTCATTTTCTTTCCTGCTTTCTTCAAGTTCTCTTGCATAAAAGGCTTTCCAATCTGATTTATCAAATGAAGGTGCAGATGATGTTGATGCTTTAAAGGCTAAATCTGTCTTTATAGTAGCAATAGGACCAAATTCTTCAATTTCAAAAGCTGAAAGTTTTCCAATCAATGTATCCCTAGTTACTGATGTATTAGGCATTGTTCTTAACTCGTTTATAGCAGTGACTTTCATTTTATATGCTGGTGGCAATCCTCTAAAACTTTTAAAACAATTTCATCCTCACTTAAGGTTCCTCCACAACATTTAATACCCAAAATAATCTCATTTACTCTTTCCATAAAAGCAAAAATCCTTTCATCTTCTTCCATTTTCAAATGTTCATACCTGACCTAGAAGCTTTCAAGTTTTGCAATTTTGATAGTGGAATCTCCTTCATTCAGTGTTTCCAAATGATCCCAAATAGCTTTAGCAGTAGACCTATCTGATAATCCCATGATTTTTTGATCTGATAATGCACTCAAAAGTGCTTCTCTTGCTTTGCAATCATTTTCTTCATCCTTTCCCAAGGTAGGTGGATTAGGTTGACCTGGAGTAGGAGTGGTATGTCCATTCTTTGTAACATCCTAGGTATCCTTTCCAATACAATTTAAATGTGTCTCCATCCTGATCTTTCATATGCCATAGTTGGTTCCATCAAGTTTAGGACTGTTCTTTCTGAAATAGTTAGTAGACATTGGATCTCCTCAAGCTGTTAAACTTCTGCAAAAGAGGACTAGGCTCTGATACCAATTGTTAGGTCCCAGGGACAACTGAGAGGGGGGGCATGAATGAGTTGTCTAATAAATTTAAACCAAAAACAACTTAATCAACTTTCTGCTTAATACCGGTGAAATAGTCTTTTATACCGGTGGACAGTTTTATCAGATAATTGCAATACCGGTAAAGATTAATGCATGAAACAAAAGGACAAAGTCATCCACAACACATAACACCAATATTTGTACGTGTAAACCCTATAAGGGGAAAAACCACAATGGGAAACCTTACCCACAATCAAATGATACTACTGCAGATAGTAAGTGTATACAAATGGGGTCTGCACATGCAGAAAGGCCAAGTGCCTAGATCTCACTGCTCAAACACAAAATGGGAGTCACACTGACTACAATTGGATGGTTAAATCCAATAAGAATGTACTACTCAAAATAGAATCTTCATATGCTAGATTCAGTACCAGTGTAGTTCTGATTGTCTTCACAAAAACCCTTCTTCAATCTTCAAATGATGTCTGTGTGTATAGCTCTACTTATTCTCGCATATACCTTCACACAATCCTGTTCACATTCCACCCTTGATCTTACAAATAAGATCTTACATTTATACCATAACCTAGGACCAATTTTAGTAGGTCGGCTCTACATGATATATTACAATAAAATCATTTTATAAACGAAATAATATCTGATGCAATAACCGATTCAACATGTCGGCTTGATGTATTTGCAACAATAATAAATCATCTTCATAGTATGTCGTGGTGATCTAAAAAGATAAACCTGTCGATGTAACCTGGACCTATTTGCCGGTAACAACAAATATGTAAATACGAATATACCAATAAACAAAACTCCAAGACAAGGTGTCCACATGATGTCTTTGACATAACCAAGTGTTTTACATATCATTCCAAGTGTTGGTGATCATTATATCCTGTCGGTGTGCCAGATACTGGTGACTGTGCATAAGTCACTTTCTTTTCGGTGAGTGTTGCTGATACTCCAAAGTGCCCGAGTTGATAAGCATTTAGTAGGTGTTGACATCAATGACAAAACCATACCAAAATATCAACACATTGCATTGTATGTTGATGATATGTTATTCATTGATAAAAGGAAAGGTATGATTTCAGATCTAAAGTCTCAGCTCGATACTAAATTTGAAATGAAAGATCTTGGTGAAACAAAGCACATTCTTGTGATGGAAATTAGAAGAGATGGAGAGAATAGAAAGCTATGGCTAGGCCAAAGTAAGTATGTAAATTCATTGTTACAGAGGTTCAACATGTAGGATTGTAGACCATTGTGTGTTCCTTTTATAGTTGGAATGAAATTATCTGTTGCAGATTATCCTACATCCCCATTGGAGATGGAAGACATGAGAAAAGTGCCTTACCAGAGTGTAATTGGAAGTTTGATGTATGCTATGGTATGTACTAGACCATACATTTCCCAAGCAGTGGGAGTTTTGTCCAGGTATATGTCTAATCCTGGTAGAGTTTATTGGGACGTAGTCAAAAGAGTTTTTCAGATATTTGAAGGGTACCTCGGAGTATTCTTTGTGTTATCATGGTAATTTAGTTGGAGACATGATTTCCCTTGATATTCATGGTTATGTGGATTCAGACTAGGCAGGTGATATTGATAGAAAAATATCCACTAGTGCTTGTGTTTACTTTATTTGGTGGTGCAATTACTTGGATGAGTAAGCGACAGGCTATGGTTTCTTTGTCCACTACTGAAGTAGAGTATATGGAAGCTACCCATGCTTGTAAGGAAGTTATTTGGCTTAAGAGACTATGCTCAAACATTGAAATAAAACAAGGAGTCGTGACAGTTTATTGTGACAATCAGAGTGTGATTTGCCTAGCTAAGAACCCGACATTTCATGATCGAAACAAGCATATTGATGTTCAGTATCATTTTGTCAAAGACATGGTCGAAGATGGCAGGGTGAAGTTGGTTAAGGTAGAAACTTTGATGAATGTTGCAGATGTTTTATCTAAGGCTATGAGCATAGAGAAGTTCAGCTGGTGTTTGAATTCTATGGGCCTCATGGTGTAGTACCCCTTCTCAATCGAACTTGTTTGACTTATATTTTACTGCAGTTGACTGTTCAGTGGATACACTATTTGTATATTGATTCAGACGTTATGCGATGTTATTTCACCCTTTAATTTGATTACCAGTATATGCGTTCATGCAATGTTTCCTTACTATCTTAAATGTGATTTTATGGTCTACTAACATGGACTGACACTTTTACTTATATGTGTGATGCGTTTTATATTCATGTGTTGTATTTGCAAGTGTATGGGATGCGAGGGGATGATTTTCCTTCACTCACTCTAGTGAGATAGGGAATGTCATGATTCTCCTTCATTGGTGTGTGTGTCATGTATTCTATATATCTCTATATGTGTGTGTGGTTCATTGATGCAGGGCATTGCAGGTACAAGTACCGTGTAAGTATAGGGTATCATCTCCACCTGGCTTCACAGGTCTGAGCGTACCTTATTTGTCCGATGGGAGTGGATGAGATAGTTGTTGACCCTAATTTTTACCCTCAGTTACACTCATGTGAGTGTCGTCAGTTGGTCATCATTTCTGTTTGTTCGGTCTTTGAGTCTTGGTCGTTTGACTTTTTCAGACTCTCCGTGTGGCTTTTCTCGATTTGCATGCCTCCATTGGGTTAGAATATTTAATTGAGTATATGGTATCATTTCATAGTTGATGTATTTAATTTATTTATTAATATGCCTTTGTGTTATGGATTTAGTTAATTGAATGGGGTTATTAAATTTAATTTGATAATTGCATTATATTTGGAAAAGTGATTATATTTAAATCAAGTAGAAAAATAAATAAAGTTAATTTCATGCTATTGCCTTTTTAGATTTAAAAAAAAAAAGTTTAAATTATTTCCCTTATAACTTAAAAAAAAAAAAAAGTTGATTAAATTCCAATGAGAAAAGAAAAAAAAAATGATTTTAGAAAATAACTTTTCCATTTATATATTTGAAGAAATTAGAAAAGTAAAATTTATAAATTAGAATTTGTGATTGGATGAGGAAAACTTTTCAACCTAAAAGTTTAGGTTAGAAATATTTTTCTCCATATATGCCTGAGAGCTCATAGAAAGGAAGGGAGGAAAAATTTTGGAGGCCAGATTGGAAACCAGAACTGGAGCTTGGAGATTGGATTCAGGTTGATTTCAGAGTGTCCTTCCAGGATTGCTATCACAGGTTGGATGTTTTCTGCTCTTTATTTTAATTTAAAAATTTTAATCTAGCTTGGAAAAATATCTCTATGTGTGTTGATATTTTGGAAGATCTCTGTTTGGGAAGTTATAAAATTAGTTCAAATTTGGGAAATTGATTGATTCTTGGTTGTTTAAACTTTTCCCTGATTTAGTTTGTTAAAATTGGAAGGAGATTGATTTTTAAATCAGAAATTTGGTTCTTCCTGTTATTAGTTTCAAGTTTTAAATTTAGGGTTTAAAATTCTTTTTCATGGTTTGGGAAATGGATTTGTTTGCCTTTTGTGTGAATTTGTAAATTTGTGGTGAAAGGAAAGTCATGCTGACAAATTTTTTGGAAAATTTCCTCTTCTTGTGTGTTTTTGTGTTCCCTGTGTGTGGAGAAAATTAAAAATTTTGGTTTAAAATTATCTCTTATGGCTTGTTAATCCTCATGATTTTTGCCTAAAATCTGCTATTTGGGAGGCTTTCTATTTATCTGCTATGCCCAAAAGTTTATTTGAAAAAAACTAGTTTTAAAAAGAAATATATATTTTTTTTTTGTTATAATCTATTTTTTTTAACAGAGTGCTGGGCAGAGAGTTATATTAAAAAAAAAAAAAATTAAAAAAAGGTTTTGATCCCACATGGCAGGGTAACCCCACCACGCAGGGGGAATGGTAGCAATGGTACCGTAGGCTAGCAATGCTACCATGGGGTAGCATATGCTACCCAATCTCAAAACTGCACCTTCCTTCCTTGCGGGTTTGTTGTTTTCACAGCGCTATCAAATTATGATTTTCGATTTTTCTTTTTTATTTTATTTATTTATTAATATATATATATATAGTTTTTAAAAAAAAAATTATTGTATTGGGCTATTTGGAAATAATGTATAATTGTGGAATTTGGTTTTACGATTTAATATATATTTTTAAAATGATATATTTATATGGGTATATATTCGATGAATATATATATATATATATATATATATATTAAGTAAGTGCTATCATTATGGGGATAGCGCCCTATATTACTTTAAAAAGAAATTACATAAAGTTTTGAAGCAACCAGCATAACAACTATGTGTTAGCTAGATGCATCTTTCAAAAGACCACTCATACCATACACAGGATAGCAAAAATCCACAGACAACAGAGCCAAGTTACATATTTCCACTAAATGCTTGGTAAATCACCGCCGTGTATTCACCAATACTGATTACATTGTTGGTGGACTTCTCAGGGAGCCACCACTCTGTAGCTTTAGCAAGTTTCAGAATGGCACCATGTTCCCATTGAATACAATGCACCGGAACACTTCCCATGCGTTCTCCCCAAATACCTTCATACGCTCGTGCTCCTCCAACGACACTTCTTTCCATGCCATCTCCCACCTAGTTTCACTATCCACAGAACCATCACTGTCCTCCATAGCATCCTCATCGGCTTCCACAGGGGCATCCTCTAGTTTCAAGAACAAGTACTCCTCAACCTGGAAATAAGCCTTTAATATGCTTACTTTGGTTCCCTCCTCAATACTTAGTATGTCATTAGCCACAAAGTCCGCGATGAATGGTTTCACAAAGCCATCCAAAAGCTCCACCGCATGCTCCGCTGAATCAATGACACCAACCAGGGGCCTAAGAGCAGCCTCCAGGATAATAGCATCACACTAGTGCCTATCAAAGTTGAGACTGATGCCAATTAGTCCCCGAAAAGCATCATAGATGAAGTCTTCAGTGATAAATAAATTTTGAAGCTGTGTTCCCAACGCATTGTTGCAGTTGACACAACTAATATCTCCAAAATGTGCCATTTGCATCCACAACATAGACGATTCTAAGAGATCATTCTTTTGGCAAGTATTTATGAAGAAAGCATGGCCCGATTCCCAATTGTCATCATTCTACAAAATCAACTAGATTCTAATTCTGGCCTTGGACAATCTCATAGTAAAGGCGTTGTTGTTCACCAAAAGTGATAACCCAAGTATACCTGCAATCCTTCTATGAAATGGCCAATTTCAGTCTATGAAACACATCAGGGCTTGGACAACATGATAAGGATATGAATCCTTCTACTCTTTAGGCTCTACAAAACCTAGGCGGGTATACCTTTGATGCTTTGAATACAACAATTACAAATACATAACTGCATCAACACTAAGTAGATAGATCATTTCATAAGCTCACCAAATCTAGAAACACATTACAAATTGGCTAGATCTATATAAATCATAAATGAAAATAGAGCTTGGAATGAAAATAACACACCCCTACACATAAAGGGAAATAGATTTGTCTTTTAAAATGTTGATCTGAAACCATCCCCAAATCTGTCAAAGACTAGTGCCTTGTTCATTGGGCAACAGAGTCACACACACAGAACCACAAAATGTTAATCAAAGCTGCAAATTGGTTTTCCTTACAACATATCCCTGCATTAATACCTTGTAATAATGCATTACTCAATCCATTCATAAAATTATCAGATCTGGGACACATTCCATTGTTTATGACTGATTATAGAATTTAAACTCTTCATTGAAGAATGCCTACAAACAATCATACAATCTCCTTGAGATGACAAATTATAAGCCTCCTTGAGGATTCAATTCATAACAATTAAATGCATACACAGAGACAATATCATGGGAAATTTACTCATGCCTGACACAAGTAAGACCTGCAACTAGAAAACAATTTGTCATCCTGCAATGTAGCCTCTATACCCTGAATAGATCCATAAAACTTTACAAGTTTGGGTCAAGAATTTTAGAAAAATGGAAGCCATGAAAACTGGAGCACTTCCTCACAAAATTTTGGAACCCTTACAACTGAGAAGAATTGGGAATTAAAAGAGGAGGGAAGAAAATCAAATCTGCAATTGAAATTATCAAATATCTTCTCTCTAACTGAATTTTACTCCCAGACAAAATGCTTCCAAAATATCCCACATTTGTCAAAATTAACCCCATAATTGGATTCCTCACTCCGAGAGCTTTCCGAAAACATATAACACTTTATATTTTGGCCAAACTTTAGACCCTGGGAGAATTAATTCCCCAATGTGCTCAATCATTTAAATTTTTCGAAATTTAATATAGTTTAGACTATATCATTTACTCATTTTAATTTTGATTTTTGCATCCATTTGGTCCTGACGCTTTGCCACGTGGCGGCCTCTGATTGGTCGATGGGGTTGACCGGATGCCACCTGGGATGACACTTCATCACCACCATGTCATCTACTTTCTCACTGCCACTTGGCCACCACGTGTACACCACCTCAGCGCCACGTCATCGCCACCTCGGCACCACCTCACTGGGACCCGCCTACTGGACTGCTGACTGTACCCGCCACATGTGCGCCACCTAGCTTTCACAACTTCGCAGGGTCTAACATTCGTGCATCTTCAATATGCGAAACCGTGCGGGCCGTCGATCTTGATCCAACATGCTCGACATTTACCCTTTTCGCAACTTCGCAGGGCTTAACTTTCGTGCATCTCGCCTTCACGAAACCGCGCGCACCATTGATCCATCTCGAACTTTCGTGCATCTCGCCTTCACGAGGAGATGACTGAGCACCATTTATTTATTAATATGCCGCTCAGTCATCTCCTCCGTCGCCTCGGGATCCATGCTCATGCGTGGGCCCACCTTGGGTGCCCATACGCATCGTCTGTCAAAAGCCTTGAGCCTTTGACATATTACTAGTGTGGACCATTGCATATAAACATTTAAAAATACCACTTCCCAATGCATGTGGGATAATGATATTAAACCTGGGACTGCACTTTGCTTGAAATTTCCTCAGTTCGCTTGGAAGTTTCGTATCTTAACCTTATTTTATTATGCGTAGAGGAAAGAGGGCTGGCAAAGGTCATGGGATTTGGGCTACACCTGCCACATTGCATTAACTTGGAAATTTTTAAAACTTCCCAAATTCCACTGCACACAGGGAGTTAAACGCTTGCCATAATGCCTTTGTAATTTGTTTGAAAGTTTTCTTGTGGCCTCCAAACACAACATAGAAGGAGATGATACTGCTGAAACAGCTAGTTTGAATCTTTACTTGCCTCTCCTCTTCAAACACCACATACCATGCTACAACAAAGAGGGAAAATTGCCATGGTTGCCAATTTTTAATTTGCTTGCTGGTTTAGATAGCCACGTGAGTGAGGATTCATTAACTGTTGGTTGCATTAGCTTGGGAACTCAATGCTCCTTCAAACATGCACAGGAGGGAGGAGGGAACATGGCTTTACAACTGCAAATTGCATTTTACTATTTGAACATTCCTCTTTTCACCAGTCACGTGGGAGAGTTTTAGTTGCTGCATTTCCCTTTTGAAATCTGAACATTGCCAGTTCATTCACCACGCAGAGGCTGGAGGGAGATGGGGAATGCTTTGGGAGGCCCATGCCACACTCCAAACACCATGCCTATAGCCTGCTGCATTTCACGTGGAGGACGAAATGGCATAGAAAACTATTGATTGCATGGGTTTAAAATTTTACCATGGTTTATTGCCAATTCAACTTCATTATGCCACGCATAGCAGGAGGAGGTTCTAAATCTGCTACATTGTATTTGCTTGGGAATTTCATTGGCCTTTGTGCTTTCTCATGAGAATCTCTACTTGGAACAATGACATCTATAATGGCGTTTCCAGCATTTTGGGTGTGGTATTGGCTCGTTGATCATCAAATGTCCAGTCTCCTTTCTACCATTTCTGTATATTTTCTTGGGCATGTCTCTTTGGATATGATTCTAATAATCATATGATCTTTCAAAATTTTGTAGGGATGGCATGCTGCCCTCTTGATAATCAACAGCAACATATTCTTTTCCTCAGCCACCACGTGAAGTTTGTTCTTCATGTTACATGTGAGAAATGGGGGTGCTGATTGCATTTGTTGGAGTTTTAAAATGCACTCCCAGACATCACACACAATAAGGAGAATGCTTGGAAGGTTGTGGAATTTGGCTTTCAACCTCCCAAATTACATTTGGTTGAAAGGTTTAATGAATTTCCACATGCCAATGCATTTGGTTTAAGACTTTTGAATGGTCTTCTCAACACCACCGCTGCCAAGTGCATTTGCATTTTTAATGTCTCTTCTCTGTCGCTGAAGGAGGATTTGGCTCAAAACTCGCCAATTTGAAATTGCCTAAAGTTCATAATAACATCTTGAACTCTTATGACATGCCTCGTGATTATAATCCACATTTAGATATTCTGAAAATCTTTTATTAAACAAAGTCGCCAATAAAATAATACGGCATAGGCATGAGCCAGATCGGGCCCCAAAGTGGGTCTGACTAAAAATTTTTTTGTTTTCAAGCTACTGGCCTCTGGAATATCTTCACGAACCTCAAATATACCTCTGGGAACGATCGACATCGTTTTCGGATAATAAAATTGCATTTTACATCCTTAAGGCAATTATGCCACAATTTTCGCATTTAATCGCGAAGACGTAATTTTCAAACCTGTCAAAACATCTTTTTGGAGCTCGCCGTCTGACAGGCGTGTACTCTGATATACAATGATGACTTCTACCAAATGGTTTCTCAAGATGAGTCTCGAGCGAAGAGATATTAATTTCCGAAAATGCGCAACTGGCTTTGTCGACACTGCGAACTTGACGAAGTCAATGTCCTGGCAACACATGATGCCTTTTTCAAAAATACCAAACGACCTCCGTAGGCCCTCAAATTTGAAACATAGGTACCTTGAAGTACATATTAAATCTTCGAATCCTCAGTTCGATCACCAGACTGACAGGATGCAAATGTTGCACTCACAAAAATGGCTACATCAACTGATATAGCACTGAAAGTACGGATAACTAAAAACGATGGCAAAATGAGCTCTTTTGAAAACCGATCAAACGGATTGGTAGAGGCTTGAAATTTGAAACGTAGCTCATCATTTATACTGACATTAGCTTGGAACAAACATTATAGCATGATGCTTACTGAGGCAACTTTTACACTTATGCGAAACAGAGCTCCGACTAGCTGTCGAAACAGGGACTTGCCAAAACACACAAACTGCAAACGGATTGGGCTTTGAAAACTGAGAAAATGGATTCATCAAGACTTAAAATTTTGTAGGGTAACTCACTTTTATGCATATAATTGAATCCATTTTTAATTTCTCCATGACGATCAACAGGGCAAAAGATGTAATCGCTCAAAGAAGGCTACTCAATAAAATCTGCATTTGTGCCTAAAATGCACTTCCAGCTCACCCCTCAAAATGGGTACCTCATAAACTTATCCAAATTGAATTCTAAAAGTTGCACATCACTGAATAGGCCAAATGAAAGGTGTAGGACATGAATCCCGAGCCTTACCCTCTGAAAATCAACTGGCTCCATTTTACCCCCTTGCTAGCTAGGCCATTCAAATTGACTTCTTTTAATCATTTGGAAATGCAGGGCAAAATTTTGAAATGGGCCTATAAACTTGACTCAGTTTTAAATATTCCCAACAGTGGCTCTGACTGGGGATGGTTCATTGCGAGATCAACACAAGAATCCAAATATCTTTGGTTAAGCAGACCACCCAAAAGACGGGTCATTCTTCTCTCAATTCTTCTCTTCTAAAAAACAAGGCTTCCTTATTCTACCCAAACAGCAGGGCACTTTATTGAAAACCACACAACTGAAGCAAAGCGACTGTATAATATATAAAAACATACTCACAACTGATTATAACTACTCCACTTACAAACATTTACCTCTGTCCAAAATCTGATTCTCATCTCTTGATATCATGATCGAAACAAAGGCACCTTCCAGTAACAACTGAGCATAATCATTATAATCAAACCTTACCATCATACTGCTGAAATAGCTGGTGTACATGCCATTTATCTGATTTTGAGCTTTGTAACCACACATTACTTCAACAAAAATAAGATCATGAAATAAAGCACAATAAGGGCTTTTCCACAAGCTGCCATACACTTCACTATCCCACTCAACTCTATCATTTACAAGGACATCATCATGCTGAACTTGAAAAATAAAACACTCCTTTTCAACATTGCAATTCCTATCAGCACATGCCTTATTACCATTTAAATTTATAGAATGAGAGGTATTACTAGTCAACCGATGCAAATAAGGAACATGAACATTACCATCCGGATGTGATACTTCACTATGCTGATCAGACCTCACACTATCCTTGCTTATCAAACTGAAAATCTCTACATTCTCAACATCCCATTCATGGAAAAGAATGCATACCTCTGGCTGAAGCAAATCCTCAGCTAACTCTTTCTCTTTCAGGCTTACATCCACCTGAAACACTTTCATTTGTGGTTTTAAATGATCACCACACAGCCCATGCCTCTTACCTTCATCATGAAATAATTTTTTACAACCCATGCTATTGTTGTTTCAGAATTCTATCAGTATTATGGACTAGTTCATCATTTACAACATTTGGCTGATCAGTTATTTCTTCATACAAAGGGTTAGAAACAAAATGAAGAACCCCCTTATGAACATTATGACACTTAAGTGGCTGGTCCGTATCTATATCAGCATTAAATAAAACATTAGTAAAATTGCTAAAGACACCATCCATTCGATCATCATAATCATCTTCATCAGACAAAGAAGAAATTGAAACTTGGCTGGAACAATCCTCAGTGTTCCATGTTTCACATTCATGAGATTTTATCCTATGACCATCATTCTGAAAATCAAGATAATCATACTTATCTTGGCACAACTGATCTTCTTCACCAATAGAATACTCGTCATCAGCCAAAGAAAGAAGATGAACATCGCTGCAATTTACTTCATCAGATGAGTTTTCAGCATGTCCACTAAAATTTTCTGTCATAAAACCATCTGTTAGATCAACATGTTCATCAAGTATACAAGCATTCAATTCACAGTCTTTTTCCGAAGAATCCTCTTCACTATATTGCAGAAGGTCTTCATCAACATCTTGAAGACTCTCCAATATCTGAACCTTCTTGTCCACAACTTCAAGAGCTTTCTTAAGTTCTGCAATCTTCTGGACTTGCATTGCACTTTGCTGTTCCATTTGAGATTCCCTAAAATTTTCTCCATCCATGTGTGCTATATCTTCATTGCGATCACGCATACCATCACAATTTTCTGAATTTACTTTGTGCATAACTTTCAAAATAGAAAGATCATCATCATGATTACAAGAAGTGAAATCTGAAAATAGATTTACTTCATCCTCAACACAATTAAGATTATCAATATCTAAGTGAGGATCAACTATTGTTTGCACTAAACAATTTTGATTTTCATCATATGGCACATTTTCGCTTACACAAACAGCAACACTTAGTAATCCCTCTGTATTTGGTATTTCAACATCAAATACACCAGCAGCATGTAAAGATTGATGGTCATCACCATCATTATTTTCATCAATATTATCCTGAAGAGATGCATGATTCACTTGGTAGTTGGCAGCCACATAGTCAGCATAATCGGCATACAAATCAAATGGTACATATCCCTTGTATATATCAATCTCCATATCAACATTTTCACAACACTTCCCACTGATCATTCCATCACTACTGCGAGAGACAACTGACATTAACGGCAAAGGCTCTTGACTCTCATTTAAATCTGAAACACGTGCATCATAAAAGCCATTTGGAACTACAGAGTTTGATGCACCTAGACAAGGAATGATTTGCTCAACTTCATATGGTATTCCACCATTGAAGGTGCTTTGGTATGAAACAACAACATACACGAATCTCTTCGAGATTCCAAACTTCAAGTTATTTTCCATATCCCTAGCTGTGTTAAAGGCTTCATACAAGGTTTTGGGTTCTTTGTTTCTCAATAGGAAACCCATCTTCTCATCAAATGCACTCATATAAACATCCAGACATACTTTATCATCAAGTTTATACTTTCTGGAAATTTTGGACAAAGCTTGTGAAAATCTGATATTAAACGTTGGTACCAATTCATCTTCCCTGATTTGTATACAGGTGAATTCTTTTAGCAAGTTGGAATCACTCACCTTCTCATCGAATTGATCCATGAAATCTGAAATCAATCCTTCCCATGAGGTAATAGAATTCACTGGCAAAAAAGAAAACCAATCTCTTGCATCCTCTTTTAATGACTGAATAAACAACTTCATGCATACATCTTCTTGGCAAATTTCAAAATCTCCTATCAAATCTGAAAATCTTTTAACATGTTGACATGCTGATTCTGATTTCTTCCCACTAAATATGGGAAAATACTTTCTGATTTCTGTGGGTATGGGATTTGGGTAACCCGAAATATCTCTAAAATTTAGAGCAGCATAATGGTTCATAACGAAACTTCTCCTATTATACGGTTGTGACACTTCACCAGGCATGGCTCTATGTGGAAATACATAAGACTGAAAAACTTCACTATTCATTTTTCTTACTTCCACAAATGATTATAAAATCTTGGATAGAAAACTTCAAGCGCATATCCTTATTCAAATCTATTCCTTAACATTGCTTGACATAAAGTTCTCCCGCATTTGCATACTACGGAGGATAACATACACTGAATATTTTAGCAGCATAGATATGCAAATCAATTTTGAGATTCTCTCTTTCCCTCTAGACTAGTGTTGTTCACTAAATGGGAAAATGACATTACACATTCTAATTTTCAGAAAAAACATCTTAGCATTTGAAACCTCTGAAAATACCTAGAGATTTGCAGCTGTAAGACTTGTAGATCTGGAGATTTACTTCACACTTTAGCACTGTCTTTTACATCAGAGCCGCCACCTCTTGCACAGAGGATATTTTGAACAGCAGAACACCATTCAACACACATTCAAATTCTTTACTGTCTCCTTCAATCTCATTGCAACCAATTCACTCTTCTAAGCTATTACTGCACTTTTCTTCTCAAGCTTTTATGATGAAAGCACTTATGTGTGAATCTGCTAATTAAACCATCTGCACCTTAATATGATTCATAAGATTATCTACTAATCTTGTGAAAGTCTTGGAATACAAACTTCCTTCAAGAACCAGTACAGAGACTAGAGTCACCACCCAATAAGAAATTGGGGAAAAATTTGCATACAGCTGCAAGGACTTGCTCACAACTAAGCAATATAACTTTTATTTATTACTCCTTCATACAATATATGACATGTAAAACATATCATGTTACAGATCCAGAACAAGAACTATTATCTTCACCATAAAACCACTTTCAACTCTGTCCATATGCAATGGACTGACTAACTAGATGAAATTAGGCAATTTCTATTCAGCTTCCCCAGCAGAGTCGCCATTTTTGTTGTTCACCAAAAGTGATAACCCAAGTATACCTGCAATCCTTCTATGAAATGGCCAATTTCAGTCTATGAAACACATCAGGGCTTAGACAACATGACAAGGATATGAATCCTTCTACTCTTCAGGCTCTGCAAAACCTAGGTGGGTATACCTTTGATGCTTTGAATACAACAATTACAAACACATAACTGCATCAACACTAAGCAGATAGATCATTTCATAAGCTCACCAAATCTAGAAACACATTACAGATTGGCTAGATTTGTATAAATCATAAATGAAAACAGAGCTTGGAATGAAAAGAACACACCCCTACACATAAAGGGAAATAGATTTGTCTTTTAAAATGTTGATCTGAAACCATCCCCAAATCTGTCAAAGACCAGTGCCTTGTTCATTGGCCAACAGAGTCACACACACAGAACCACAAAATGTTAATCACAGCTGCAAATTGGTTTTCCTTACAACATATCCCTACATTAATACCTTGTACTAATGCATTACTCAATCCATTCATAAAATTATCAGATCTGGGACACATTCCATTGTTTATGACTGATTATAGAATTTAAACTCTTCATTGAAGAATGCCTACAAACAATCATACAATCTCCTTGAGATGACAAATTATAAGCCTCCTTGAGGATTCAATTCATAACAATTAAATGCATACACAGAGACAATATCATGGGAAATTTACTCATGCCTGACACAAGTAAGACCTGCAACTAGAAAACAATCTGTCATCTTGCAATGTAGCCTCTATACCCTGAATAGATCCATAGAACTTTACAAATTTGGGTCAAAAATTTTAGAAAAATGGAAGCCATGAAAACTGGAGCACTTCCTCATAGAATTCTGGAACCCTTACAACTGAGAAGAATTGGGAATAAAAAGAGGAGGGAAGAAAATCAAATCTGCAACTGAAATTATCAAATATCTTCTCTCTAACTGAATTTTACTCCCAGCCAAAATGCTTCCAAAATATCCCACATTTGTCAAAATTAACCCCATAATCGGATTTCTCACTCCAAGAGCTTTCTGAAAACATACAACACTTTATATTTTGGCCAAAATTTAGACCCTGGGCGAATTAATTCCCCAATGTGCTCAATCATTTAAATTTTTCAAAATTTAATATAGTTTAGACTATATCATTTACTCATTTTAATTTTGATTTTTGCCTCCATTTGGTCCTGACGCTTTGCCACGTGGTGGCCTCCGATTGGTCGATGGGGTTGACCGGATGCCACCTGGGATGACACTTCATCACCGCCATGTCATCTACTTTCTCACTACCACTTGGTCGCCACGTGTACACAACCTCAGCGCCACGTCGTCGCCACCTCTGTGCCACCTCACTGGGACCCGCCTACTGGACCGCTGACTGTACCTGCCACCTGTGCGCCACCTAGCTTTCGAAACTTCGCAGGGTCTAACGTTCGTGCATCTTCAATCTGCGTAACCGCGCGGGCCGTCGATCTTGATCCAACATGCTCGACATTTACCCTTTTCGCAACTTCGCAGGGCTTAACTTCCGTGCATCTCGCCTTCACGAAACCGCGCGCACCGTTGATCCATCTCGAACTAGCTCACTCGTTAAGTCAGCCTTCCTCTGCAAAATTTTGCATGTCTGCCTCAGGAAGCGTGCCTGCATGGGGTCCACCTGGTCGCCGCTAAGTCATCTCCTCCATTGCTTAGGGATCCGTGCTCATGCGTGGGCCCACCTTGGGTGCCCATACGCATCGTCCGTCAAAAGCCTTGAGCCTTTGACATATTACTAGTGTGGACCATTGCATATAAACATTTAAAAATACCACTTCCCAGTGCATGTGGGATAATGATATTAAACCTGGGACTGCACTTTGCTTGAAATTTCCTGAGTTCGCTTGGAAGTTTCGTATCTTAACCTTATTTTATTATGCATAGAGGAAAGAGGGAAGGTAGAGGTCATGGGATTTGGGCTACACCTGCCACATTGCATTAACTTGGAAATTTTTAAAACTTCCCAAATTCCACTGCACACAGGGAGTTAAACGCTTGCCATAATGCCTTTGTAATTTGTTTGAAAGTTTTCTTGTGGCCTCCAAACACAACATAGAAGGAGATGATACTGCTGAAATAGCTAGTTTGAATCTTTACTTGCCTCTCCTCTTCAAACACCACATACCATGCTACAGCAAAGAGGGAAAATTGCCATGGTTGCCAATTTTTAATTTGCTTGCTGGTTTAGACAACCACGTGAGTGAAGATTCATTAACTGCTGTTTGCATTAGCTTGGGAACTCAATGCTCCTTCAAACATGCACAGGAGGGAGGAGGGAACATGGCTTTACAACTGCAAATTGCATTTTACTATTTTAACATTCCTCTTTTCACCAGTCACGTGGGAGAGTTTTAGTTGCTGCATTTCCCTTTTGAAATCTGAACATTGCCAGTTCATTCACCACGCAGAGGCTGGAGGGAGATGGGGAATGCTTTGGGAGGCCCATGCCACACTCCAAACACCATGCCTGTAGCCTGCTGCATTTCACGTGGAGGACGAAATGGCATAGAAAACTATTGATTGCATGGGTTTAAAATTTTACCATGGTTTATTGCCAATTCAACTTCATTATGCCACGCACAGCAGGAGGAGGTTCTAAATCTGCTACATTGTATTTGCTTGGGAATTTCATTGGCCTTTGTGCTTTCTCATGAGAATCTCTACTTGGAACAATGACATCTGTAATGGCATTTCCAGTATTTTGGGTGTGGTATTGGCTCGTTGATCATCAAATGTCCAGTCTCCTTTCTACCATTTCTGTATGTTTTCTTGGGCATGTCTCTTTGGATATGATTCTAATAATCATATGATCTTTCAAAATTTTGTAGGGATGGCATGCTCCCTCTTGATAATCAACAGCAACATATTCTTTTCCTTAGCCACCACGTGAACTTTGTGCTTCATGTTACATGTGAGAAAGGGGGGTGCTGATTGCATTTGTTGGAGTTTTAAAATGCACTCCCAGACATCACACACAACAAGGAGAATGCTGGGAAGGTTGTGGAATTTGGCTTTCAACCTCCCAAATTACATTTGGTTGAAAGGTTTAATGAATTTCCACATGCCAATGCATTTGGTTTAAGACTTTTAAATGGTCTTCTCAACACCACGGCTGCCAAGTGCATTTGCATTTTTAATGTCTCTTCTCTGTCGCTGAAGGAGGATTTGGCTCAAAACTCGCCAATTTGAAATTGCCTGAAGTTCATAACAACATCTTGAGCTCTTATGACATGCCTCGTGATTATAATCCACATTTAGATATTCTGAAAATCTTTTATTAAACAAAGTCGCCAATAAAATAATACGGCACAGGCATGAGCCAGGTCGGGCCCCAAAGTGGGTCCGACTAAAAAAAAATTCGTTTTCAAGCTACTGGCCTTTGGAATATCTTCACGAACCTCAAATATACCTCTGGGAACAATCGGCATCATTTTCAGATCATAAAATTGCATTTTACATCCTTCAGGCAATTACGCCACAATTTTCACGTTTAATCGCGAAGATGTAATTTTCAAACCTGTCAAAGCACCTTTCTGGAGCTCGCCGTCTGACAGGCGTGTACTCTGATATACAAGGATGACTTCTACCAAACGGTTTCTCAAGATGAGTCCTGAGCAAAGAGAGATTAATTTCCGAAAATACCCAACTGGCTTTGTCGACACTGCAGACCTGATGAAGTCAATGTCTTGGCAACACATGATGCCTTTCTCAAAAATACCAAACGACCTCCGTAGGCCCTCAAATTTGAAACATAGGTACCTTGAAGTACATATTAAATCTTTGAATCCTCATTTCGATCACCAGACTGATAGGATGCAAATGGTACACTCACAAAAATGGCTACATTAACTGATATAGCACTGAAAGTACGGATAACTAAAAACGATGGCAAAATGAGCTCTTTTGAAAACCGATCAAACGGATTGGTAGAGGCTTGAAATTTGAAATGTAGCTCATCATTTATATTGACATTATCCTGGAACAAACATTATGGCATGACGCTTACTGAGGCAATTTTTACACTTATGCGAAACAGAGCTCCGACTAGCTGTCGAAACAGGGACTTGCCAAAACACACAAACTGCAAACGGATTGGGCTTTGAAAACTGAGCAAATGGATTCATCAAGACTTAAAATTTTGCAGGGTAACTCACTTTTATGCATATAATTGAATCCATTTTGAATTTCTCCATGACGATCAATAGGGCAAAAGATGTAATCGCTCAAAAAAGGCTACTCAATAAAATCTACATTTGTGCCTAAAATGCACTTCCAGCTTACCCCTCAAAATGGGTACCTCATAAACTTATCCAAATTGAATTCTGAAAGTTGCACATCACTGAATAGGCCAAATGAAAGGTGCAGGACATGAATCCCGAGCCTTACCCTCTGAAAATCAACTGGCTCCATTTTACCCCCTTGCTAGCTAGGCCATTCAAATTGACTTCTTTTAATCATTTGGAAATGCAGGGCAAAATTTTGAAATGGGCCTATAAACTTAACTCAATTTTAAATACTCCCAATAGGCGTGTCGCAAACTACATCCAGTACTTCGCAATTGCACAAGCCAAGACGTATCCATGTGATGAATCAATCTACCATCGTTTTTAGTAATCGTGATCAGAGCATATGCACTCTGCCTTTTTTACCCATATTCGTACTCTTCAACTTGTATTATACTATTATATATATTTATTTCGGAATTTATTTTATTTTATTGGAAACATATATTTGGTTTTTTTTAATTAAATCATGAATATATGTTAGTGGGTTTATTTAAAGTAGAATGTGTTAATTAAAGTGATTATGCGTTACTTTTCCAGAGGGGGTTATTTTTATTTCTTTAAATGTGGTTAATTTCAGCCTTACTAGACAAATGATGACTCTGAATTTCTTTTATCAACATAGTTGTATTTTCTATAATTCTTAAATATCGATATTTGCAAGTATTTAATGCTTTTGACTGTTTTAAAAAGATTGCCTGTATTAGAATCTTTAGTGAAAATGGTACCTTTGGTAAGAGCTTATTTGCGTTGCAATTCTTGTTTTGAGTTGTCATCATGTCATAATGGTTGTTGTACCCTCTCGATCAGGTGTTGTTTGTGTAACCCTGTTGATGTGAACCGTTGGGTGTTTTGTTCCAAATGGTCAATCCTCGGTTATTGAATTGTGTTTTCTTCACTTGTATTTTGTCAGGATTAGATATGGCTGTCAGTTTCTCCATAGGGTCCTCATAGAGAGATCGTATTTGTTAGTGTCCTATGAGAGAGTGGCTTTCGGGTGGGGGCTGCACCCGAAGTGGTTGGCAGGATAACCCCTCGAAAGTCAGTTAACAAGTGATAATCTAATAATTGATTAGGGGGTGGGTAGTTGTAATACTAATTAAGATATTGTACCTCGCACATGCTTGAGTGCTCGTATAGGCTCAAGATGTAGTTGGAAGGCCTGTAATGACAAACCTACCACCTTGTCTTCACGAAGGGTTGGTAGGGTCTGCATGAGACTTAGATAGAGCCGGGGGTTTAGGAAAGGTTACTAGGATAACCCAGGATGGGGGTTGGGACCTATGGAGGCCTACCTAGGGTAACCATCTTAAGCCATGCGATGACACTCTCTCTGTAGTACCCCTTCCCCGATCATACTGTTCACGTGCATACTTTGACTAAGTTTGACTTTTCAGTACCTTTGTAGACCCCCCCCTTGGTCATGATGTTTATGTGCAGCTAGTATGCTATCATGATGGCATATGCTTTAATGTGTGTGTGTGTGTTCTAGTTAATGATGATTATGCATTAATTTATTAACGATGATTAAATGTTGATTTCAATTACGCATTAATGATTATGGACTGACTCATTTCCCTTATGCATGTTGTGCGCCATGTGAATGTATCATGTATGTGCGTGTATGGGGTGCGGGGAGATGGGTTCTCGTCACTCACTATGGTGAGACATGAGAAGTCATGATTCTCCTTCACTGATGTGTTTATGGTGCTTTTATGAATATATGCATGTGTGTATCGATGATGCAGGAAATTGCAGGTTTGAGTACCATGTGGGTACGAGGTATCGACTCCACTTGGTTTCACGGGTTTGAGCGTACCTTAATGATTCGATGGATGTGGGAGAAGATAAGTTCCTAAACCCTTCGTGTTACCCCTAGTCATGCTCAATGTGAGCAGTGTCGGTTGTCCATAAGTTCTCTTTTTATTTGGTTTGCAGGTCATGTGCCTAATTAGGTTACTTAAGTTCGTATTATGCAATGGGTGAAATGATTTAATTAATCTTAAGCATTTTAATTGGTTAAATGTGTTTATTACTCATTCGTAATTAAACCAAATTAATTATTACGACCCCTTTTAAATGATCAGTTGATAATCAAATCGTTAAATTCAATTAACTAGTGAGTTGATCAATTCAAATTGTGAAGTGCAATTGTATTATGCATTTTGAATTTATTAAAAAAAAAAACTTTTTAAGAAAATAAAAATATCTCCAAAATATCTTGCCATTGACTTTGAATATGTAAATTTGAAGTTTTATATAAAATTAAAAAAATCAAATTTTGGAGAGGAAAAAGCATTTTTGAATATTAACTTTGTGGAAATGATTTATTTGGTCAAAAATAATTTAAATCTAAAATGGATTTTTAGGTCAAAATTTTCCTTTTAACCTATCTTTTTTACAAAAAAAAAAAAATTTGATGGAAAATATTGGGGAAAGTTTTGGAGGAAATTTGGGCATCCTTGTTTGAAGAAATCTTCCAGGTTGCAAGTTGGGCTCTTCTTCAACTACTTTTAGGATAGCTAATAAGGTTGGATCTAGTTTTTTTTTAATGTCTATGTTTTGTTGAAAATTGTATTTGTATGAAGAAATTTCTGTGTGAAGAGATTTGATGTCATATTTGTTTGAATCATTAATTCAGTTTTGTAAGGTGAAATTAGTATGAATTTAGACCAGTTTTAGTCTATCCCCAAATCTAAATTTCTCGTTTATGGAAAGAATGGATTTAAGAATCATATTTGGGTGAAATCTCTTGGAGTTTAAAACCAAAAAAAGAAATATTTCATTTTTTATTCTCTCATTCAGTGTTTGAATGGTAAAATTAGTTTATTCAGTTTCAATGTGTAATTAGTGTTTCATTTATTTTAATTTTGCCCAATATGGGGGTTATGCTGGCAAAATTTTGCCAGATTTAGTTGCCTGGAAGAGAAAGTGTTTCAAAAGAATTTGATATTCATCCTCTGGTTGTTTTTTTAAAAGAGTTGCATTCCCTTTTTATTTTCCCTGTCATTTTTTGAGTTTTTATATGTTTGGAGTTTACTGTTTAAAAATAAATAAAAAATTAGTGTATTCTGGAAAGTTTTCCCAGAAAATTTCTCAGAAAACTTCTGAGATTATACACAATGGATGGGGGTTTGTTTTAAATTATAAAAAAAGGAAGGTATTTAATTTAAAAATATATATATAAATTTATGTGGTTGTGGGGGAGCCCGAAGGCTCGACCCCACCACCACATGGGGAGCCCCCATGTTTTGGGCAACGGTGTCCCCAATGCATGGGAAGCGTTGTCCCCATTTATGGGCAGTTTGTCCCCATGCAATGGGGAGCGCTCAACCCTCATGGGTGGGCCAACCCTCCCACTCAGTGCACAACACTTTGTAAGTGCTTAAAAACTTTGTTTTATATAAAGTTTTTTTTTTAATATTTTTTTTTTAAATCTTCTTTTAATTAATATTTAATTTTTTTTATATATATATATATATATATATATATGTTTTTTGTTAATTAGTGGATTTAAAATATATCGTTTTGGAAAATTTGAAAATGTAAAATGGAAAATGGATATTTAAAAAATTAAATAATATATTATATGGAAATTTTGAAATTAAAATATTATTTGAAAAATAATATATTATTGGTGAAATTTGTACATTAAATCATATGTATTTGGGAAATTTGGAATTAGAAAATTAAAGAAAAATATATTTAGAAAATTAAATAATATATTATTTGGGGAAATTTGGAGAAGAATAGATATAGTTAGAAATTTAATGATATTTTCATTTTAGAGAAATATTGATTAATTTATATTTTTTTTTCTTTTTGGAAAACAGACAAATTATATAATTGTAATCTTAGAGTTTAATTTATTAAGAAATGGTGATTTTTCAAATGTTGTATTTTGAAAATTTAGATGGATTAGAAAACTTTGGCCAAATAGTATGTTAAACGAAATGGAAGAATTAACGTCATATTAGAGTAGCAAAGATGTGTATTTTTCATTTACTGTATTCACATTTGCTTTAAAAAATGGCAAGTCCTTGGATATGTGTTTTAGCTGCTTCATGTGGTTGGTATCATATCTATTCATGTCTCTAGTCAGAGAATCATCAGTTGTCAACTGTGGGCAAGGGCTTGTTTGGCCAACTTATTTTCTATTGCTTTGAAATCCATATACTATTTCATGTGTATACCTTGGGTTTGGGAGTTCATTTGATTTGTGGTTAAGTGCCATATGGGAGAGTGGCTTTCGAGTGGGGGTCACGCCCAAAGTGGTAAGAAGGATAACCCATCGAATTTTTGTCTAAATAAGTGATAATTAAATAATATATTAGGGGGTTTGGTGGATGAAACATTAAGAAAGATAATTGTGCCTCGCTCATGGTTGAGTGCTAGTACAAACTCAGGATGCAGTGAGAAGGCCTGGAATGGCAAACCAACAACTTTGTCTTCATGAAAGGACGTGTTGGGTCCACATGAGACTTGGATGAGGTTGGAGGTTTGGGAGAGGTTACCAAGGTAGCCCAGTGGATGGGGGTTGGGACCTATGGAGGCCTACCAGGGTAACCATACCAAGCTATGTGATGACACTTTTCCCTTATGCTCACTAGTGTGCAGTTTGTGTTGCTTTTGCTTGGAGCACTATTGTGGGAGTCATATCCAGTTGTTTATGCTTTTTGTGAGTACCTTATCTTCATGTTAGATCATATGATTCTTATGATGGATTGCGAGGATTTAGTTTCACTAGTGCTCCAATTTTTCTCTTGTATTTACTCCATATCATGTTTGAAATGGATCCTCTTTCTTCTTCTTGGATTGGTCATGTATCTCTTGGACCCCATGTGGTCATATGTATTATTTGTTTCTATACATCTTGATGGTGTTGGTATTTTGGTATGGTTTTGTCATTGATGTCAACACCTACTGAAACATTAGCACTTTGGAGATCTAGCAACATTCACCAGCAAACAAGTAACTATTGCACAGTTACTGGTATATGGTTCACTGGCAGGATATAATGATCAACCGGCACTTGAAATGATATGGAAGACACTTGGTAATGTCGAAGATGTCATGTGGACACTTTGTTTTGAAGAATTAATCATTGGTATATTCATATTTGCATATTTGCTTTTACCAGCAAATAGGTCCAAGGTTATCTAAGGTTACACCGGGAGGTTTATCTTTTCCAGATCAGCATGGCACGCTATGGAGATGATTTATTATTCTTGTAAATGTATTAAGACGACATGTTCAATCGGTTATTGCATCGGATATTATATTTTTTGTAAAATGTTTTTATTATAATATCTTGTAGAGCCGACCTACTAAAATTGGTCTCAGGTTATGGTATAAATGTAAGATCTTATTTGTAAGGTCGAATGTCGAAGGTAAAGAAGAGTTGTGAGAAGGTATATGCGAGATTAAGCAAAGGTATACATGAAGACATCATTTGAAGGTGAAGCTAGGTTTGTGTAGAAGCATATCAGCATTACACCAGTACTGAATCCAGCATATGAAGATGCTATTTTGTACAGTACATTCTTATTGGATTTAACCATCCAACTGTAGTCAGTGTGACTCCTATTTTGTGATTGAGCAGTGAGCTCTAGGCTGTTGGCCTTTCTGCATGTGCAGACCCCATTTATATACACTTACTATCTGTAGTAGTATCATCTGATTGTGGGTAAGGTTTCCCATCATGGTTTTTCCCCTTACAGGGTTTCCACGTACAAATATTGGTGTTATGAGTTGTGGATGACTTTATGTTTATGTTTCATGCATTAATCTTTACCGGTATAGCAATTTACTGTTAACACTGTCTACTGGCATACTTAACTAGTTTACCAGTATTAAGCATTAAGTTGGTTAAATGGTTTTTGGTTTGAATTTATTAGACAACTGATTCACCCCCCCCCCCCCCTCTCAGTTGTCTCTGGGACCTAACAATCGGTATCAGAGCTTAGTCCTCTTTTACAGAAGTTTAACAACTTGAGGAGATCCAATGTCTACTAATTATTTCAGGAAGGACAGTCCTAAACTTGATGGAACCAACTATGGGATATGGAAGATCAGGATGGAGACACATCTGAATTGCATTGGTAAAGACATTTGGGAAGTTATAAATAATGGTTATACTGCTCCAACTACCTTACCTAAAGATGAGGAGAATGATTGCAAAGAAAGAGAAGCACTTTTGAGTGCATTATCAGATCAAAAAATCATGGGATTATTAGATAGGTCTACTTCTAAAGCTATTTGGGATCATTTGGAAACACTAAATGAGAGAGATTCTACAGTCAAGATTGCAAAACTTGAAAGATTCCGAGTCAAGTATGAACATCTGAAAATGGAAGAAGATGAAAGAATTTCTGCTTTTATGGAAAGAGTAAATGAAATTGTTTTGGGTATTAAATGTTATGGAGGAACCCTGAGTGAGGATGAAATTGTTTCAAAAATCTGAAGAGGATTGCCACCGGCATATAAAATGAAGGTTACTGCTATAAATGAGTTGAGAACAATGCCTAATACATCAGTAACTAGGGATACATTGATTGGAAAACTTTCAGCCTTTGAAATTGAGGAATTTGGTCCTGTTACTACTATAAAGACAGATTTGGCCTTTAAAGCATCAACATCATCTGCTCCATCATTTGACAAATCAAACTAGAAAGCTTTTTATGCAAGAGAACTTGAAGAAACTAGGAAGGAGAATGAAGAGCTTGAAGAACTTGAAGCACTATTTGCAAGGAAAATGCCAAAAGGTCTAGTTGGAAGTAAGTATGAAGGTAAAGCACCCTTTAAATGTTTCAACTGCAATAAAATTGGTCATATGGCTTCGAGATGCCCTGATAGACATGCTAGACTAAGAGAAGAAGCTAGAAGAACATACAAGCCTAATCCTGAATATCAGAGATACAGATTTAAGAAGAACAAAGACAAATCTTGTTACATTGCTGATGAAGGTGTGACTGATGATTCTAATGAGGATCCAACAGACAATGGATGGGTTTTTGTTGTTATAACAGAAGATCAACCGGCACCTACTGCTCAACTGGTAGAACAAGCCCTAGCAGCTAAAGTTGAAGTAAAGGATGAATGGATCATTGACTCAGGATGCTCACATCATATGATAGGAGACAAAGGTAAATTCTTGAACTTTCAAGAATACAATGGAGGTTTAGTAAGATTTGGAGATGACAAAGCCTATTCAATCAAAGTTAAGGGTTCAATATCTCTTGATGGTAAGCATAACACTGACAATGTCTACTATGTTGAAGGATTAAAGCATAATCTTTTAAGTGTTGGTCAATTAGTTGAGAAGGGATTTTAGTTACAATTTAAAAATTGAAAATGCAAAATCATGAATAGAATTGGTTTGGAAATTGCAACCAGTAATCAGACTAGAGGTAATATTTTTCATTTGAATAACAGTGAAAAGGCATGCTTGATTGCACATATAGATGAAAGTTGGTTATGGCATAAGAGACTATGTCATGTAAACTTTGATTGCATGGTAAAAATCAGTACTTCTAAGGCAGTTAGAGATCTACCTAAAATTGTGAAACCTCATAATACAATTTGTAAGAAATGTCAATTTGGAAAATAAGTTAGAGCTAGTTTCAAAAGTATTCCAAACAAATCCAATAATGCTCTTGATTTGATTCACACTGATTTATGTGGTCGAGCTAGAACTAAAAGCTTACAAGGTGATAGATATTTCATGCTAATTATTGATGATTATTCTAGAATGTGTTGGGTTACTTTTCTCAAAGAAAAAACAGAAGCACTTGGAAAGTTCAAACTGTTCAAAGCAATGGTTGAGAATGAAACCGGTAAGAAAATCAAATGTTTAAGATCAGATCAAGGAGGAGAATTCACATCTAAGGACTTTAATACATTCTGTGAAGTGAATGGAATCAGAAGATAGTTATCAACACCTTGGACACCACAACAGAATGGAGTTGTTGAAAGGAAAAACAGAACTATCTTGGATGCAACAAGAAGTATGTTATCTAAAGAAAATCTACCACATGTGTATTGGAGAGAAGCACTTAGCACTGTTGTCTATACATTCAACCAAGTTCACATCAAAGGTGAAACTGGTAAGACCCCTCATGAACTATGGTTTGGTAATACTCCTACTCTTAAGTATTTTAGAATTTTTGGAAGTAAATGTTATATTAGAAGAGATGAGTATATTGCCAAATTTGATCCTAGAAGTGATGAAGGAATATTTTTTGGTTATTCATGTAAGAGAAAGACATATAGATGTTTTAATAAGAGATTGCAGAAAATTATTGAGAGTACAAATGTAAAGATTGATGAACAATTCAGAGGAACTTCAAGGTATATAGACTCTGAACCGGCAACAGAAATTGTCACAAATGAACCTACACTAAATCCACCGGTACAGAATGAAGATCCAGTTACCCTGGTACCATCAGAGGATTCCACAGTAATTGAAGAACAACAACAAACTAAGACACCTCGGTATGTAAGATTGAATCATTCTGAAGATCAGATAAATGGAAACAAATTTAAAGGAGTTATGACAAGAGGAAGATTGGCAAATGAAGAGGTATGTCTTATTTTTCAAATTGAACCATCATCTATCAATGAGGCATGTGAAGATAAATTTTGGTTTAAAGCTATGGAAGAAGAATTAGGACAAATTGAGAAAAATAATACTTGGATATTAGTTCCCGAGCCTAAAGATAAAAATGTAATTGGAACCAAATGGGTATTTAGAAACAAACTTAATGAAGATGGTAAGGTTGTTAGAAATAAAGCAAGACTAGTGTGTAAGGGATATTCTCAGAAAGAAGGAGTTGATTACAATGAAACCTTTGCACCGGTAGCTAGAATTGAGGCAGTCAGATTATTCTTGGCTTTTGCAGCTCACAAGGACTACAAAGTTTATCAAATGGATATTAAATGTGCATTTTTGAATGAAGATCTTGAAGAGAAAGTATATATTGAACAACCTGATGGATTTTCTTTGATAGATGACAATGATATGGTTTGGAGGTTAAGAAAAGCTCTGTATGGATTGAAACAAGCCCCAAGAGCTTGGTATGTAAGGTTGGATAAGTATCTTTTAAAGATTGGTTTTACTAAAGGAAATGCAGACAACAATTTATATTACAAAATAACTAATGATGACATCTTGATTATAGAAGTATTCGTTGATGATATAATCTTTGGAAGAGAAGATGGATTATGTAAGGAATTTTCTATTAAAATGTAGCAAGAATTTGAAATGTCTATGATTGGAGAAATAAAATTCTTTTTAGGATTGCAGATTTCACAGACTGATAAAGGTATATTTTTGAGTCAATCCAAGTACTTGAAAGAATTACTAAAGAAATTTGGGATGGAGAACTCTAAACCGGTAAGCACACCTATGACTACAAATGACAAATTATCTCAAAGGGATGAATCTACACCTGCTAATCCAACTAGATACAAATCCATGGTAGGAGGTTTACTGTATTTGACACAAACCAGGCCTGATATTATGAATGGAGTATGTATTTTTTCTAGATTTCAAAGTAATCCTAGGGAAAATCATGAATCAGCAGTAAAAAGCATTTTTCGGTACTTACAAGGCACATCAAATCTTGGATTATGGTATCCTACAAATGAAAATTTTGGTCTATGTGCATACATAGATGCAAATTGGGTAGGAGATGTGGATGATAGAAAAAGCACCACTGGAGGAGCATTCTTTCTTGGAAAGAGATTAGTTTCTTGGTTAAGTAAGAAACAGAGTTGTACATCTTTATCAACAACAGAATCAAAATATGTTGCAACATCAACTAACTATACACAGGTACTATGGCTTAAGCAAATGTTGAAAGACATAAAGGTAAAATGTAAAGAACCTATTACTATATATTGTGATAACACTGCAGCAATTGATATATCTAAGAATCTGGTATTACATTCTAAAACAAAACATGTTTCTATCAAACTGAATTTTCTAAGGGAAAAAGTTGAAGAAAAGTAGATAAAACTAGTTTATGTGAATACTAAAGAACAACTTACAGATATTTTCACAAAACCTTTGCCTAAGGAGACTTTTGAATATCTTAGAGATCAGCTTGGAGTCATACCACTACCGGTAGAGACTTAGATAGTTGATGATTGTCATCAACCGACAGAATTGAAAGACAAATCTTTTACTTCGGTCTTTGATGAGGAAGCTACTTCTCAGGGGGAGTAGTTCGTATATTGAATTGATTGGTATTTTGTATATGAACTTGATTTTTGTAACTTTGGCATTTGATGTCAAAGGGGGAGAGATATCTATGGAAAAACACATTATCTTTTGAGGAGAGATTGGTATTGAAAATAAATCTTTGGATAAACACATGTTGCTCCCAGGGGGAGAAATTGTTGTTTAAAGGAGATTGTTGGTTTTTGGTATTTGGCATTTTTGTTTTGACACTTTGATGGTTTTTCCATCTTGTGTTGCCATCAATGCCAAAGGGGGAGATTGTTCGTATTTTGGTATGGTTTTGTCATTGATGTCAACACCTACTGAAACATTAGCACTTTGGAGATCCAGCAACATTCACCGACAAACAAGTAACTATTGCACAGTTACTGGTATATGGTTCACCGGCAGGATATAATGATCAACCAACACTTGGAATGATATGGAAGACACTTGGTAATGTCAAAGACATCATGTGGACACTTTGTTTTGAAGAATTAATCATTGGTATATTCATATTTGCATATATTTTTTTACCGACAAATAGGTCTAGGGTTATCTAGGGTTACACCGACAGGTTTATCTTTTCCAGATCAGCATGGCATGCTATGGAGATGATTTATTATTGTTGTAAATGCATTAAGCCGACATGTTCAATCGGTTATTGCATCGGATATTATATTTTTTGTAAAATGTTTTTATTATAATATCTTGTAGAGCCGACCTACTAAAATTGGTCTTAGGTTATGGTATAAATGTAAGATCTTATTTGTAAGATCGAATGCCGAATGTAAAGAAGAGTTGTGAGAAGGTATATGTGAGATTAAGCAAAGGTATACATGAAGACATCATTTGAAGGTGAAGCTAGGTTTTTGTAGAAGCATATCAACATTACACCGGTACTGAATCCAGCATATGAAGATGCTATTTTGTACAATACATTCTTATTGGATTTAACCATCCAACTGTAGTCAGTGTGACTCCCATTTTGTGATTGAGCAGTGAGCTATAGGCTGCTGGCCTTTCTGCATGCGCAGACCCCATTTATGTACACTTACTATCTGTAGTAGTATCATCTGATTGTGGGTAAGGTTTCCCACCGTGGTTTTTCCCCTTACAGGGTTTTCACATACAAATATTGGTGTTATGAGTTGTGGATGACTTTATGTTTATGTTTCATGCATTAATATTTACCGGTATAGCAATTTACTATTAACACTGTCTACCGGCATACTTAACTAGTTTACCAATATTAAGCATTAAGTTGGTTAAATGGTTTTTGGTTTGAATTTATTAGACAACTGATTCACACCCCCCCCCCCCCCCTCTTAGTTGTCTCTAGGACCTAATAGATGGAAGGGTGTAATTGATGTGAACCTTATGTATTTTTCACCCATTATTTATTAAGAAGGGTCTTGCATTTGAAGCAGACCCGAAGATGTAGCCCATTAGGGATGAACTCCGATATCAATTTTGGTGTTGTATGGTGTATGTGTTCATTTGGTTCCTTTTTATTTTGGATGTGTGAATGACATTATGGTTAAAATGTATAATGTAGATTAGATGATATTAATCTTAAGTGCATGTATGAAATCATCAATTAGATGTAGTAATATAGATTATGATAAATGTAGCTAATATCAGTTGTATAAATTAAATCATGCTAGTTTTAATCTCTTATGGAATTTTATTGTTTATGTTCTTCTGGTAATCACTTTATCACGAGTAGGTTTAATGATTCTCATTGTTAATTGGATTAATAAACCTTAATGTTCATTGGATTAATCTAGTAATCTTCATTGGAAACCCTTTAGGTGTTTAAGTTAAGTCTTTTGCTTGTGCAAATATTATTGCAATATTTAATTTAATGCATCTTTAAGTTATTTAATGTTTAAAAAAAAATTATTTCCACTCTTTTCGAGAGTTTTAGTTGTATCCTTTTGGGTTTCTTGGTGGGACATTACACTCTCCTTAGGGTCACTAGTGTATTGTGAGTTTGAGTCATGTGATTATTGTGTAGTCATGTTGTACTGTCGTCCTTGTCTTGTTTATGCTTGCTTGAGGGTCTTCCGCTATCTCCTATCACAGTGGGGTGATTCTGTTTTGGGATCACATGGTTGGGTGGTAGTGCCACTTCCCATCGGATGTTCTTGTTCATACCTTCATGTGAGGATTGGCTTCCCTGGTGTACCTGTGGTTTGTGATTCGTGTATCATCTCATGTTCGTGATTATTGTACATTTGAGACCCATGTGGTCATTGTATCAGTGAATTATGTAACCTTGGCATTGTAATTTATGTAATTTCATATGTATTATTGGAAGCCATGTAATTATTGAATATTATAATCTTAATTCAGTTGAATGTATGTTATTTCAGTTATCTTTATTCTTATGTGTAAATGCTTCATTGAAAATAAATATATTGTATCACTTTAGATCTTTCAATGTGGAATTGAGTTTTATGAATGTGATTTAATTAGACGTATTTGAGTTCCCTAATTAGATGGATAATTGGATTAACCTTTTGATGTTGTTTTAGTTGTGAATTAATCTTCGTTGGTAACCCTTTAGGAATTCTTGTGTTAGACTTCCGCTTGTGTTATTAAATGTGCAAGGTAATAATTAATGCATTTAATCTAGAAATAAAATAAAAATTATTTCACCCTTTAGTTGCCTAGTAGTTTTGTTTTCCTTTAGGTTTCTTGGCGGGGCATTACACATGGCCCCTAGCAATTGATTTATTATGTTGATACTCCCTTTTCTCTTGCAAGGTGTTCAACAAGTGGGAGATTTGAAGGGAAAAAGGTGTCTCAACCTTGCATTTACATAAGGTTACTATTTATAGTAAGTTTTAATTTGAGCACAAAATAGTGCAAAATTATCCCCAAAGCTTCTAGTTGGCTAGATAAGCATTCCAGTAAAGTTACGTCGCAAGATCACAACTAGTTTTGAAGTTATTAAATTTTCTGTTTTGGAGGGGTCCAATGAAAGGTTTAAATCTGATTTTGAGTAATTTAGAGGCCTTGAAATGAATTGAAAAGTGGGAATAAATAATTAAGTAGTTTATGAGGCAATAGAGCACTTCGTAATCTTTCTAGTGCTTGAAACGGTTCATCAATCGGACACCCGGTTCACAAGTTATGGACTCTGGAAGTTTGTACTTCTGAAATAGGAAATATAAAATACATCAAACACATAAATGAGCTGTAAAAGGGAGGGACACATATTGATGTGTGTTTTAACATGTCATAGGGAATCTAGAAGGGAGATAAGGTTGGCTACACCTTATTAGGTGGTTTTAGCCCATGGTTTTGTAATTCTGTTTGAGGGTTTCTTGTATTGTATCTCCTATATATGAGGTGCATGTAGTACCCCTGCCCTAATCAGATTTTTAAACCCGGTTTGACCTTGATTGAATTTTTAAGTGGCCTTCTTGGATGGTTGATTTACAATGTTGTGATGTTGTAGTCAGGTATTACTCTTAATATGTGTACCTATAAATGTTGATTTCGCATCAATTCTTATGTAAGAGTAATTGTTCTTCTGATTCGTGTTATTAATCTCAGGCTAACACTTTCATTGAATATATATGTATGCATGTGTGGTTCATTGTTGCAGGAGATTGTAGGTATAGTACCGTGTAGGTATGGGGTTCATCTCCACCTGGCTTCATAGGTTTTGAGTGTGCCTTATTGGTCCAAAGGAAGTAGATTAGGTAGTCATCAGACCCTACGTTTTACCCTAGTCGTGCCCAAGTGAGTGTTGTTAGTCATCCGTCAGTTTCCCCTTTGGTTGGGTATGCAGGTCGTGTATTTGTTTGGTTTTCTTGAGTTGCATGTTGTGCATTTGGTAAAAATTGATTATTAAATCCTAAGTATTTAATTAGATTAAATGTAGTTTTACGCATTCGTAAATTAAAGGGACTAAATTAAATAAGACCCCTTTGTGTGATTAATCAATAATTAGATTTGCTTAATTCATATTTGTAGCAAGTTTGGTTAAATGGTTATTTTTAAATGATGAATTAATTAAGTATATGCATTTTAAAAGAAAAGGTTAAACAAAATTGGAAAATTATTATCCATGACCCTCATTGGCATTTTGTGATAGAAATGTTACTTTTTAATTTATTGGAGCAAATTAAATGAGGAAGAAAAGAAAAAGCTTTTAGGAAGGTTAAATTTTAATTAGAAATGATTTTCATTTGGTGGAAAATAATTTCAACCTAAAAATGGACTTTTGGTCAAAAATTCCCTTTTAACCTAGGTTTTGAATTTTTTTTGGGAGAATTGTTTTTGGAATGGAAAATTTTGGGGCATTTGTGGGAGAAGAAGTTCTTTAACTTGCAGGTTGGGCTCTTCACCAAATCACTTCCAGGATTGCTAATAGAGGTTGGATTCTTGTTTATCTCCTTGTTTTTTTTAGAAGAGATTGATTTGATTTGGAAGAAATCTAGGTGTGCTTGTTTGAATATCTCATAAATTTGTGGAATAAGGAAGAGTTGTAGTTAATTCTTCAATTTGAATCCTCCTTTCTTTAATTTCCAACCTCTAGATCAAATTCTTGTTTGTTCAAATTGATTTTTATATTGAAAATGGGTGTGGTTGTTCTCAGTGGGTTTTGTTAAGAAATTTCATTTTGAATCTCTTATTTTAGCTCATAAATTGTGAAATTAGTTTGTGTTTGACAAATTGGTTGGATGAATATGTGTAATTGGTTCCATTTGCCCAAATATGGAATGTTGTTGGTGAAATTTTCCCAGTTTTAGCTTTCTATGACTGGTTATTAAATAAATTATAATAATATATGGAAATCATTGGTGATTTGGAAATTTAATTCTCAGATTTGTTGTCCCAGTCTGAGACTGTGCAGTAAATTGGGGGTTCTCTTATTTTACAAAAAAAAAAAAAAAAATTCAACCCACCCCACGTGGTAGGGTATACCCCACCACATGGGATAGTAGCAGTGCTACCATTTGGTAGTGACTGCTACCATATAGTAGCAGTGCTAAATGTAGCAATCGTTGCCATAACTAGTCCTTTTTCAGTGGTATAATTTGGACCACTGTATAAATTGGTTCTCTATTCTATAATAGCGTAGTTGTTAATTTATGCTTTCATTTCATTTATTTTTTATATAGCTCGTTAAAAGTAAAATAACATATGTTTATGGTAAATTCTAGAAACTGAAATTAATATATGTTATTTAGTAAATTTTAGAGAAATGAAATAATATATATATTATTTGGAAAATCTTAGGAAAGTGAAATAATATATATATTATTTGGAAAATCTTAGGAAAGTGAAATAATATATATATTATTTGGAAAATCTTAGGAAATGTAATAATATATGTTATCTAGGAATTTTTAGAAAGGAAATAATATAGTATTTGAAAATTGGAAAAAGAAATATTATATTAATTGTTAATTCTTGGAAATTTCTTAAATTAAATAATATGTTAATTGGGGAATTTGAAGATGGATAGATACAATTAGAAATTTGATGGCATTTTCTCTTAATGAAATATGGATATTAGATGAGAAAATACATTTATTAAGGTTTTGTTTTTATGTATTGGAATAGAGGCACAATCATATAATTGCAATTTTGGTATTGAAATTATTATATAATGGTGATTTTGTTCAAGTATTGTATTTGGAAATTTAGATCAATTAGAAAGCTTGATCGATTTGTAATTTTTAAGCGATATGGAAAAATGATTTGTCTTTACAGATTTATGTCAATGCATGTTTAGTTTTATGTATTCGCATTTGATTAAGGAATGACAAGTCCTTGATTGTGATTGTTGGATATTGTCATATGGTTATTTTGGTATCTGGTTATGTCCTTGATCTCGAGTACTGAGTGTTTTCATGTGATGGTTTTGTATCTGGTCATGTCCTTTATGTGAGTGTTGGATGTTGTTATGTGGTTGACTATAGTTGGTCATGTCTCCAAGTCGGGGAACCGTCAATCAGTGCACCTCATATGAGGACTTGTTTGGCCAAGTGGGTATTCCTACCGTATTGAAATCTATATGCTAGTCTTTGTGTATACCTTGGTTTTAGGAGTTTCATTTGATTGCAGTTTAGTGTTATATGGGAGAGTGGCTTTCGAGTGGGGGTCGTGCCCAAAGTGGTAGCTGGGTAACCCATTGAAAGTGTATCTAAATAAGTGATAACTTAATAGTTTATTAGGAAGTTTAGTAGATGAAAACACTAAGTAAGATAATTGTGCCTCATGCATGGGATGAGTGCTAGTACAAACTTGGAATGCAGTGAGAAGGCCTAAAATGGCAAACCAACAACCTTGTCTTCACGAAAGGATGTGTTGGGTCCACATGAGACTTGGATGGGTCAGAGATTCGGGGAAGGTTGCCAGGGTAACCTAGTGGATGGGGTCGGGACCTATGGAGACCTGCCAAGGTAACCATACAAATCTATGTGATGACACTCGTCCCTTAAGTTCACTAGTGTGGAGTTTGTGTTGTCTTTGCTAGGAGTACTATTGTGAAGTCATATCTAGTCATTTATGCCCTTGTGAGTACCTAATATTCATGTTAGACCATGGGTTGCTTATGATGGGTTGCAAGGACTTAGTTTCGTAGGTGCTCTAGTTATTATTTTGTATTTGCTTCTTATCATGTTTCAGATGGATCCTTTTTCTTCTTCTGAGATCATTCATGTATCTTTTGACCGGTGTGGTCATATGTATTATTTTTTTATGTATGCCTTATTGGCAAGATGTAATGGATGTGAACCTTATGTATTCTTCACCCTAATATTTATTAGAGGGGTCTTCCAGTTGAGAAGACGCTAAGATGTAGCCCATTAGGGGTGAAATCCGATATCAATTTGGTGTTATGTGGTGTTTGTGTTCATCTGGTTCCTTTTTATTTTGCATATAGGAATGGCATTATGGTTAAAATGTATAATGTAGATTAGATGATATTAATCTTAAATGCATGCATGAAGTTATTAAATGCAGTATTATGGATCATGAAGATGTAGGTTAGTATAATGGAAAGTATTCATTATCTTTTAATGCAAATTAAGTATGTATGGAAATTAAATGTATGGCATATCTTTTAATTTAAGAATGGATGTAATGTATGGTTAATTGTATGAATGAACTTAATCATGTTTCTATATTTTTAACCTATCGAATGAATTTAACCATTGTTTAGTATAATCATGTCATTAAGTTAATCAACTTAATTTGATTAATTAGCATGAGTTGAGTTAAGTGTTGAATCAAGTAATCATGTTGGGAAACCCTTTAGGTGTTAGTTAAGTCTTCCGTTGTGTAATCTGAACTTAATGTTAGCTCAATGTATCATTATATTGTTTTAACTTAAAATATATTTATATATATTTTCACTCTATTCTTGTGTTTTAGCTTTATCCCTTCGGGGTTTCTTGGTGGGGCACTACATCTGGTATTAGAGCCAAGTTGCAAACACTGGGATCTCTGGTGTTGCATGTTCCCTTAGTTGGTTTGAGTTGTATAGACCTTATGTTGTATGCTTGTCCTCCTATTGTATGCGTGTGATTGAGGAATAGCATCTTGAAGATAGTAAGGACTCATTCTCTGTTCTTTTTGCATATTCTTTCAAGCAAACCTTAATTGTGTGTAACATGTGTGTTCGCGCTATGATTTCGCCTTCTTGATGTTGGGGCTTTCGAGTGATTATATGTGATTTGTTTTCTTATTAGATGTCTTGGTATATGATTACTCTTATTGCAGAGAGAGTCAAATGTACCTCCCTTTTTTATTGTTGTACTCTCTAGACTAACCCATTGGGTTGGACAGTGCTTGTCTTGAATCTGAAAGTATGAAATGTGCTTGTATTATGATTATGATCTAGCTTAGTGTTGTGAACTTGAAGGACTTGTATGGTAGATGTTGAGTGCTTATATGTAGCAGATTGAATGATTATCATCCTTCCTCCTCTTTCTCTACAGAAATTAAAATGTTTGTTATATGTGTATTTATCACTTATGTAAGTTTTCTATTTGCGAGAGAAAGGTTGTGACTTCTTGAACCCTTGTGGGAGCCTAATGATTCTTCTGTGCATCTAGATAATAAGAGGGCTATGGGTTTAAAAGATCATGATGGCTATTGGGAGGAAATTGTATGTTTTCATAAAAGAATTCACCATGTGTGTTGTTGGAGTAACATAATGAATTTCTATCTTAGGTAATGTGCGATATTGTGCAAATAGCTGATATGTGAAACTGCCTTGTTTGTAATAAGATGTATGAAAGGGATCATGTTATAGTGGCTAGGAGTGTAATGATGTGTTTTCATGAAAGATTTATTTATGTGTTTCATTATACCGACTCAATTGAGGACCTATTTGAACAATGCTATATTGAACTTGCTTTTGGATATATACGGTTGACTTGGTATGAATAGAAGGTGCAAATGAGAACCATGTTTGATGTGCATGAATAAATATGTATTATTTAGTTGATAACTCCTCTTTCACCTTCTTATCATACTTTGATTTTCGATGAAAGGTTGCAGAATATGATATATGTCGTATTAATTAAGAGTAGAAAGTGTTCGCAAGAGGTCTTGCATAAACAAAAAGATTGTCTGTCTTGATTTCATTTTTTTTTGGAAATTTAGGACATTCAGTTGCAACCATAGTATTTGGAAATGTCATGTTAGGCCAATTGGCATTCTTCTAAAACGGTAGTGAAATGAAAATCATACAATTAAGATGATGGGCATATATAGTGAGAAATTTAAGCATGTTTGTGTGATCTTGTTTATTTTGTGCATATGTATGAAATGGGTTGACTATCAAACTCTCTTCCCCTTCTCTTTACCTAGTTATAAGATCTTTTAGAAATGCTACTAAAGAATGCATTGATTTAAATAGAATGTATATAAAGCATATGAAATTGTATTTTTGCATTTTGGCTTCATATTGAAAGATGGAAGTCTTACGCTTTGGAAAGAAAATTTGCAAGGTTAGTAATGTGAATATGAATGCTAAGTGGTATCAGTGAAAGATATAGGAATGACGTTACTTTCTTATTTAATTTGAATAGTAAATAATTTCAATACATGCAACTAGAAATAAATTTGATTCAATTATTCATGTGGGAAGCATAATTAAGAACTTCCTTGAGTAGATGATATGTTACTGAAAAGTACTCCCCATAAATGTGAATAAACCAGTACTGGTGCTTTCGTTGTGTATTGTGAGAAACTAGTGCTTGCTATGTGTGCCTATGGGATAGAGAAGTAATCAACCATGGAGGATATGTTTACTTATGAGTATGGGCAAACCATACTGTTTATGTGATGTTGCTTATTTGTTACCCTACTGAGTGCCAACCCGCAAGTTGTTGGTAATTCAGTATGTAAAGGGGTGGTATTAGAAGTCACCATTCCTTGAATAGTATTTTTTGGTGTACGAGTAATGGCAGCACGAAGCGGCTTTAGCTTCTCCATTTTGAGGAAAAATATAGTTATATAATGAAACTATATTAAAGGTGTACTCAATACTTTCCCTTTTTGATGAACCAATTTATAAGGTTTATGTGTGTCAACCTATTCCCCTCTTTTATTTGAGCATATTGATGGCAGTTCTTGAGCATAGTGATGGTGTATCTTGGAGGATCTTTTGCCTTGTCTTCATGAAAGGTATGTTATTTCCACATGAGCTTCCAATTGGCAGGCGTTGGTAGACATGTGGGTGGACCCTAGCCATGTATACCTCTGGCTTAAGGCGAGTATCCTGAGAGGTGCATCACTATGTGGGATGTGACTTCGTGTGCCTTATTCCGTGAAGTACACTACCATGCGGGATACATCCATTGCATGTCTTTTCCGCTTGGAGTATTGCCATGTCATGTTGAGTCATGATGCGGGATGTAGTAGGCATTACCATGCGGCCTACTGACTTGTTTAGGGTAGAGCCATGCCATGTGATGATGTGATGCAGAGTGATGTCAAGTTGCACACTGCCATGCCATGTGGATGTGTGACTAGGCCACACCACATGATGAGCTATTGTGATAGCTAGATGATTGTTCTTTCCTTCCTTGTCGGTGGTTAGATTCTAGTTACATAGTGATGTTATGTGCAATTATGATATTCTTATTTATTTCTTATGTGGACCAATAATTTATTCTATTTTGACTTTGAAGGTTTAGCCACGATCTTGCGATCTTATTCTTACTTGATTTGGTTTTGCAATTCCATATTTTTCTTGCCTTACTGTTGGAATTGATGATTTATTATCTTTATTCATCCGTATTTTGGTGGCTAAACTGGTTTATCATTATTGTTTTCGTATGCTAGTCTTGTGTTGAAATGTGAATTCCTCTCCAAGGACGTATGAGATGGTCTTGGTTGAGTGTACACGAGGAAGTAGACGTAGGGAACCTTGAGGATGGGGGTATGTGAGGTTGTGATGCAGCTAGGATCCACTACCTACCTATGTGTGGTGACTATCTGTTGGAGGCTAACCACCTTACTCAACAAGGGATGGTCACGAGGGTCTTGTATGGAAGGTATCATCGCTATGTGTGTTCCCTAGCACCATTAAGCCCTTGAGCAAGATGTTGGATATTTATGATCATGTTATTTTGTTATGAGATAAGGCATAGAAATGTTGATCGTGCATGTTATCTATGACCGAGCATTAGACATGCTCACATGTGGCTTTATGAGTTGTACATTCTAGTTATGTGGATGGATATTATGTGTAAACAGGGAGTAAAATGTGTTATTTTGGTCACTATGTTATGGGACATAGTCATTAGAAAGGTTTTCATATGCCTGACATGTGTAAGCAATTGTGTTATATATGTTTCTCTTATTTCATGAAAGTTAACTTGATTATAGAAGTTGGAATTTGAAGCTATTTCTGTGTGATAATATGTTAGGAAGAGGATGGAATGGTAAAAGAAATTAATCATGATGCCATTTTTTCTTATCGTATTTGGTAGATGAGTGTCGTAATTGTTGTTTACCTCAATTAATGCACTAATTTGGTGTGATGAAAGGAAGAAAATTCTTGTTTCACTGCTGTGTTTATAGATAGTTCCTAGAACATTATAAGAAATGTATAGATTTGAATGTATCTTACCAATGGATAGTTGCATTCATAAAGGATTTTGCAAAAATGTTTCAATTATCTGTGAAAAGATTCTTATGTGCAATTGGATATTTGTTAAATAAGTTTCAAGGCTAATGTGTGCTGCATGTTTTCCTTCTAGCCTTACGGCTTCCAGGAGTAAGTCGGAACCTAGGGAGGGAGGATGTAGTACCCTTGCCCTAATCAGATTTTTAAACCCAGTTTGACCTTGATTGAATTTTTAAGTGGCCTTCTTGGATGATTGATTTACCATGTTGTGATGTTGTAGTAAGGTATTATGCTTAATATGTGTACCTGTAAATGTTGATTTCGCATCAATTCTTATGTAAGATTAATTGTTCTTCTGATTCGTGTTATTAATCTTGGGATAACACTTTCATTGAATATATATGTATGCATGTGTGGTTCATTGTTGCAGGAGATTGTAGGTACAGTACTGCGTAGGTACAGGGTTCGTCTCCACCTGGCTTCACAGGTTTGTGTGTGCCTTATTGGTCCAAAGGAAGTGGATTAGGTAGTCGTAAGACCCTACGTTTTACACTAGTCATGCTCAAGTGAGTGTCGTCAGTCATTCATTAGTTTCCCCTTTGGTTGGGTATGAGGGTCATGTATTTCTTTGATTTTCTTGAGTTGCATGTTGTGCGTTTGATAGAAATTGATTATTAAATCCTAAGTATTTAATTAGATTAAATGTGTTTTTATGCTTTCATAAATTAAAGGGACTAAATTAAATATGATCCCTTTGTGTGATTAATCGATAATTAGATTTTCTTAATTCATATTTGTAGCAAGTTTGGTTAAATGGTTATTTTTAAATGATGAATTAATTAAGTATATGCATTTTGAAAGAAAAGGTTGAACAAAATTGGAAAATTATTATCCATGACCCTCATTGGCATTTTGTGATAGAAATGTTACTTTTTAATTTATTGGAGCAAATTAAATGAGGAAGAAAAGAAAAAGCTTTTAGGAAGGTTAAATTTTAATTAGAAATGATTTTCATTTGGTGGAAAATAATTTCAACCTAAAAATGGACTTTTGGTAAAAAAATTCCTTTTAACCTAGGTTTTGAATTTTTTTTGGGAGAGTTGTTTTTGGAATGGAAAATTTTGGGGCGTTTGTGGGAGAAGAAATTCTTTAACTTGTAGGTTGGGCTCTTCACCAAATCACTTCTAGGATTGCTAATAGAGGTTGGACTCTTGTTTATCTCCTTGTTTTTTTTAGAAGAGATTGATTTGATTTGGAAGAAATCTAGGTGTGCTTGTTTGAATATCTCATAAATTTGTGGAACAAGGAAGAGTTGTAGTTAAATCTTGAATTTGAATCCTCCTTGCTTTCATTTCCAACCTCTAGATCAAATTCTTGTTTGTTCAAATTGATTTTTATACTGAAAATGGGTGTGGCTGTTCTTAGTGGGTTTTGTTAAGAAACTTCATTTTGAATCTCTTATTTTAGTTCATAAATTGTGAACTTAGTTTGTGTTTGGAAAATTGGTTGGATGAGTGTGTGTAATTGGTTCCATTTGTCCAAATATGGAATTTTGTTGGTGAAATTTTCCCAGTTTTAGCTTTTTGGGACTGGTTATTAAAAATAAATAAAAAAATGGAAATCATTGGTAATCTGCAAATTTAATTCTTAGATTTGTTGTCTCAGTCTGAGACTGTGCAGTAAATTGGGGGTTCTCTTATTTTAAAAAATAAAATAAAAATAAAAAATATAATTTCAACCCCCCTCCCCCATGTGGCAGGGTATACCGCACCACGTGGGATGGTAGCTTCTGCTACCATATGGTAGCAGTGCTACCATTTGGTAGTGACTGCTACCATATGGTAGCAGCACTACCTTTGGTAGCAACTGCTACCATATGGTAGCAGTGCTACCAAAGGGTAACGACTGCTACCATTTGGTAGCAGTGCTACCAAAGGTAGCAACCACTACCATAACCCTTCCTTTTTCAGTGGTATGATTTGGACCACCGTATAAATTGGTTTGTTGTTCTATAATAATGTAGTTATTAATTTATGCTTTCATTTTGTTTTGTTTTTCTAATATAGCTCGTTAAAAGTAAAATAACATATGTTTATGGTAAATTCTAGAAAGTGAAATTAATATATGTTATTTAGTAAATTTTAGAGAAATGAAATAATATATATATTATTTGGAAAATCTTAGGAAAGTGAAATAATATATATATTATTTGGAAAATCTTAGGAAATGTAATAATATATGTTATTTGGGAATTTTTAGAAAGGAATTAATATAGTATTTGAAAATTTGAAAAAGAAATATTATATTAATTGTTAATTCTTGGAAATTAAACAATATATTAGTTGGAAATTTCTTAAATTAAATAATATGTTAATTAGGGAATTTGAAGATTGATAGATAGAGTTAGAAATTTGATGACATTTTCTCTTAATGAAATATGGATATTAGATGAGAAAATACATTTATTAATGTTTTATTTTTATGTATTGGAATAGAGGCACAATCATTTAATTGCAATTTTGGTATTGAAATTATTATGTAATGGCGATTTTGTTCAAATATTGTATTTGGAAATTTAGATCAATTAGAAAGCTTGATCGATTTGTAATTTTTAAGCGATATGGAAAAATGATTTGTCTTTACAGATTTATGTCAATGCGTGTTTAGTTTTCTGTATTCACATTTGATTAAGAAATGACAAGTCCTTGATTGTGATTGTTGGATATTGTCATATGGTTATTTTGGTATCTGGTTATGTCCTTGATCTTGAGTATTGACTGTTTTCATGTGATGGTTTTGTATCTGGTTATGTCCTTTATGCGAGTGTTGGATGTTGTTATGTGGTTAACTATAGCTAGTCATGTCTCCAAGTCTGGGAACCGTCAGTCAGTGCACCTCGTAGGAGGACTTGTTTGGCCAAGTGAGTATTCCTACAGTATTGAACTCCATATGCTAGTCCTTGTGTATACTTAGTTTTAGGAGTTTCATTTGATTGTGGTTTAGTGTCATACAGGAGAGTGGCTTTCGAGTGGGGGTCGTGCCCAAAGTGGTAGCAAAGTAACCCATCTAAATTTTGTCTAAATAAGTGATAAATTAATAGTTTATTAGGAAGTTTAGTATATAAAAACACTAAGTAAGATAATTATGCCTCACACATGGGATGAGTGCTAGTACAGACTCAGAATGCAGTGAGAAGGCCTAAAATGGCAAACCAACAATCTTGTCTTCACGAAAGGATGTGTTGGGTCCACATGAGACTTGGATGGGCCGGAGGTTTGGGAAAGGTTCCTAGGGTAACGTAGTGGATGGGGTTGGGACCTATGGAGACCTGCCAAGGTAACCATACCAAGCTATGTGATGACACTCGTCCCTTATGTTCACTAGTGTGCAATTTGTGTTGTCTTTGCTAGGAGGACTATTGTGGAGTCATATCTGGTTGTTTATGCCCTTGTGAGTACCTGATATTCATGTTAGACCATGGTTTGCTTATGATGGGTTGCAAGGACTTAGTTTCACGAGTGCTCCAGTTATTCTTTTGTATTTGCTTCTTATCATGTTTCAGATGGATCCTTTTTCTTCTTCTGGGATCATTCATGTATCTTTTGACCGGTGTGGTCATATGTAATGCCCCGCCAGGAAACCCCGAAGGGATAAAGCTAAAACACACAATTGGAGTGCAAATATGTATTTTTTTAAATAAGACTCAACATTAAGGCACATTGAGTTATCATATGTTTAGGTAACACAACGGAAGACTAAACAAACCTTAGGAGTTTCCCAACGTGATTACGTAGCTTAACATCTAACTCAACTCACAAAATTTGATCCAATTTAGTAGGTTATCTTAATTACATGTTATTACTTAAAACATGGATATAATTGTTCATTAAATTAAAATTATAGATAATAGGACACGTTCATCCATTAAGGTTGAAGAGGAGGCTAACACGAGGAAATTTACCCATAGAAGTTAAAACATAGGTAACATGTAAATTCATCCATTAAGGTTAAAATATGGTTAACATGATGAGTCCATCCATTTTAGTTACAATATAGTTAATATGACGAAGTTCATTTATTAAGGTTGAAATGTACATAACCAAATGGGATCATCCATCATAGTTAAAATATAGCTAATAAGGTGAAGTTCATTTATTTAGATTGAAATGTAAATAACCAAATGAGATTCATCCATTATAGTTAATATGTAGCTAATAAGATGAAGTTCATTTATTAGGGATAAAATGTAAATAACCATATTAGTTCATCCATTATAGTTAAAATGTAGCTAATGAGATGAAGTTCATTTATTAGAGTAAAGATGTAAATAACCAAATGAGTTCATCCATTTTAGTTAAAATTTAGCTATTATGGTGGAGTTCATTTATCAAGGTTTAAAATGTAGGTAACCAAATGAAGTTCATCCATAAGAATTACAATTTAGGTAATATGACGAGTTCATCCAAAAAAATTTAAACCATTCATTACGTTCAATTTTACATTAAACACATGCCATGCACCTTGTTCCAAAACGCACTATAATTTCATCATAACTAATGAGGTCTTTTCATGCATAATTATTTCCTTTAACATGAACAAAATACATTCCTTCATGATCCAATTTATTGCATTTAAGAGATGATTGCATACATGCGTTACGATAAATCTCATCCAATCCACTTATACATTCTATCAATGTGACATCCATACATGCTAGCACTAACCATGAAACATAAGAACAAAAGCATCACATAACACCAAAATGATCTCAGAGTTCACCCCTAGAGGGATACATCTCCGGGTCTGCTCAACTGCAAGACCCCTCTAATAATTAAATAAGTTAAGGATACATAAGGTTCACATTTTTTTACAATCGTGCCATCAAGGAGAACATAATCAATATACAAATGACCACTTTGGTTAATAAATACTTAAATGATCCCTACAAAGAAATGAATCCAGCTGAACATATAAAAAGAAAGTACAAAGGTCCAATGCCCGATAGTACTCTAACTAGAGACCTAACCCGTTATGGTTGACCACAAATCAACACTCGATACCCGCATAAAGGATAAGACCAGTTATCACACCATCACAAGGCAACAACCAAACTAGAGACTGAAGTCACAACAGTTAACCCCATATCAAACATACGAAAGGATCCAAACAAATATATCAAAGCCTTGACATTACTTTAAACAAAGCGAATACATAAATTAAACCTGCATAGGCAATAACCGAGAAAGGACCATCTTCTTTCCTATTGGTTTAAACAATAAAAGTCGATCAAGTTTTCTAAATGATCTAAGTTTTCAAAATACATTAACAGAAAAATCACCATTACAAGGTGAATACAATACCACAATTTCAATAATGCTATTTGTCTATTTCATAGTATAGAGGAAGAATATGACTACACCCTTTAATTTTACTTAAATGAAGATATCATTAACCTACCAATTTTCCAATCGATACATTATTGATTTTTCTGTTAATTCTAATAGCATATCATTTAAGTTTAAAAAAAAAAAAGAGTCCAATGATAAACATTTCATTTTCCAATTACTCTTATACTTTAGTATTCCATTTCTAAATTCCCTAGATGCCCTATAACATTCAAATCCAAAGAATAATATATTCTTGGATAATATATTATTTTAAACATCACCAACTATATTTTATTTCAAAAATTTCCAATAAAAATATTATTCTATCCATTCCCAAGGAGTATTCCCTCATTAAAACAGATACCCAAATTAAATATTAATTATGATATATTTATTAGCCCCTGGATAATAAAATATAAACAGTTGATAAATTAATAATACACGATTTTCCATTAAATATTATTTAATATATATTTATTAATCTCATTAATAAAATATATATTAATAATAATTTAATAAATCATAGATTTCGAATTAAATATTAATTAATATATATTTATTAATCCTCATTAATAAAATATATATTAATAATAATTTAATAAATCATAGATTTCGAATTAAATATTAATTAATATATATTTATTAATCCTCATTAATAAAATATATATTAATAATAATTAATACTAAACAAATTAAAAAAAACATTAAAATATACTTTGCATAAAGTAAGTTTTATTTTTTTTTTATTTAAAAAAAAAAAAAAAACTTTGGGGAGACCACTGCGGGGCCCACCTCCCATCACGAGAGTGGTGGGAAGCTCCCCATAGCTCCCCCCCCCTGTGGCTACCCTGTGGCCACCGCGAGCGTAGGTCCCTGCGGGCACAGGACTCTACGACCGATGTGGACGCAGGTCTCTGCAGGGGGGGGGTGGCATGAGTCGAGCATCGGCTCCTCTGCCCGCAAAACCCTAGCCCCAAACGAAAATTTAAATTTCATTTTCATTATAACATTTGATTTTAAATCAAATCAATACCCCATAAATAATAATAATAATAATAATAACAAACTAAATCCCCCAATTTCTTTCACTCACAGTCCCATACAGAGACTGAAACTTAATTTTCCAGAATGTTCAAAACAACAATATGAGGAAATTTTCCCAGCAAGTTCATGATCTTCCAATTACTCAATAACTTTCAGAAAGGCAAGATTTTCTCAACCACAAAACCATTTAAACAATCTTGACCCAAAAACAACCAATATTCTAAAAACTAAAACTTGAATTTTAAGAACCTTCATGGATTTTTAAATCACAATTGTGTGAGGAAGAACCAAACACAATTTTTTTTTTGATTTAACAATGAAATAAAAAGGTAAACAAGAACCCTACCTCTTTTAGCATTTCTGGCAAGATTTTGAAGAAGAGCCCAACCTGCAGCTGTAGAAATCCTTCCCTTCCTAAAATCCCCAATGTTCTCCATCAAAAATCTCTTTCTTTCAAAAAAATCAACCACCCCGAAAATATTTTATTTTCCAACCTAGGTTAAATGGAATGAAATTTGACCTAATCCCCTAATTTCAAATTTAAACACTTTTTTAATAAAAGAATGAAAAATCATTCTTTTCAACTATTCAAATAATCTAACTTGCTTTTCTAATTAAAATGAAAATGCTTCTATCTCATTTAATTTTAATTTTCTCAATATTAACAAAGCTAACATTTATATTTCACAATATTGATGAGGGTAAAACATTTTAATTAAATTAATTTCCCAAAATCAATCTTTCACACTATATCAAATATATATATAAATTAAACTTGTTTTTCTAATAAAATTTGATTTTCTTAAATAATTAAAATTAACCTTTCTATTCCAAAAAAAACAAAAGGGATTAAATTATTTCTATTTCGAATAACTTTAAATCCTCAATTTTTTTCAAAATGCATAAACTAAATAAATTCATGATTTTAAATTAACCATTAAATTAAACTTGCTACAAACATAAATAGAGCGATCTTTTTAATTAATGATTAATCACATTGAAGAACCTATTAATTTTAATTCCTCAATTACTAATGCGTAAATGAACACATTAAATCGAATTAAATACTTAAACTTGCTACAATCATAAATAGAGCGATCTTTTTAATTAATGATTAATCAGATAGAAGAGCCTATTTATTTTAATTCCTCAATTACTAATGCGTAAATGAACACATTAAATCGAATTAAACACTTAGGATGAAATACTCAATTTTACCACACGCAAGGCACACAAACCAAGAAAGCCAACCAAATACACGACTCGCAAACCCAAACGAAAAGTAAAACTGGCAGACCAGGAGCGACACTCACTTGAGCATGACTAGGGTAAGACGACGGTTTTACGTCCACTTAATCCAAATTCTAAGGACAAAAGAGGTATACTCAACCCTACGAATCCTGATGAAGACGAACCTCACACCTAGGCGGTACTGTACCTGTAATCTCCTACAACCATGAGTCACACAAGCATACATATATATATTTAATGAAAGTGTTAGCTTGAGATTAATACCAAGAATTAGAAGAATAATTAAACTTACATAAGAATTGATGCAAAAGCACAATAACAGGTACGCACAGTAATCACAATATCTAACTACAACATTACATCACAATCAATCATTCAAGAATGCCACATAAAAAGTCAACCAAGGTCAAATCGGTTTTACAAAGTTGACTAGGGTAGGGGCACTACATCATATGTATTCTTTTTTTTATGTACGCCTTATTGGCAAGATGTAATGGATGTGAACCTTATGTATTATTCACCCTATTATTTATTAGAGGGATCTTGCAGTTCAGCAGATTTGGAGATGTAGCCCATTAGGGGTGAACTCCAATATCAATTTGGTGTTATGTGGTGTTCATTTTCATCTGGTTCCTTTTTATTTTGCATGTATGAATGGCATTATGTTTAAAATGTATAATGTAGATTAGATGATATTAATCTTAAATGCATGCATGAAGTTATTAAATGCAGTATTATGGATCATGAAGATGTAGGTTAGTATAATGGAAAGTATTCATTAGCTTTTAATGCAAATTAAGTATGTATGGAAATTAAATGTATGGCATTGGATGTAATGTATGGTTAATTGCATGAATGAACTTAATCATGTTTCTATATTTTTAACCTACCAAATGAACTTAACCATTGTTTAGCATAATCATGTCATTAAGTTAATCAACTTAATTGGATTAATTAGCGTGAGTTGAATTAAGTGTTGAATCAAGTAATCATGTTGGGAAACCCTTTAGGTGTTAGTTAAGTCTTCCGTTGTGTAATTTGAACTTAATGTTAGCTCAATGTATCATTATATTGTTTTAACTTTAAAAAAAAAAAAATTGCACTCTATTCTTGTGTTTTAGCTTTATTCCTTCGGAGCTTCCTGGCAGGGCATTACAGTGGATAAGATAGAGGTTGTGTGTAAGAGTCTTATGGCTATTGAGTTACCTCTGAATATTTGATTAGTGGTACTCTTGTGAAGAGATTCTCCTACAAGTATATTGTAATCTGTTTTGGTGGCTGAATAATATATTGGGCGGCTTTTGGAGTGAGGGGTTTTTCTCCTGAAAGGGTTTTCCCCACGTAAATCACTGTGTTGTGATATGAATGTTAATTATGAGTATTTATGTTAGGTTTTTGTAACTGTTGTGATGATATGTAAAAGTTTTTCCATTACCCTCCTCGCAAGGTTAGTGTAGGAAGTTGTTCTGCTACTTAACTTCCTTACAGAGAACACACAACAGACACAACAAACACAATGTTTGTTTGAAAAAGAAAAAAAAAGATATGCACAACCTAAAAAAATGGTTAGGCCAGGACAATACTTGTTGAATCCTCTGGAGAAATGAAATACTTCACTTGCTAGGATAGATAGAAACTTGATAGCACTAGCTCCTCCTTACACGACACTCACTTTTTGGGCATATCAAGTTTCAAATTTTTAAAAATCCTAAGATTTTCATAAATTTATATCTCAAATTAAGGAGTACATCAGAGGCATCTTCAAAATGCGTGTATCACAACTCCTTCATCAACAAGTACAAGGTTAGGCTTCTAATAACACATTTTTTTAGTAAGTGCATCCATTTGGGTGGCCATACATGCAGTGTTTCACTCTTTAGGAAAAAAGGCCTCCCAACCCTTATGAGTTTAATGCACCACTACGGGTACTTGAGGCAACATAAATCAGTATGACACATCGACACCCATCATTTATGAGTTTCCTCACAAGTACATTTGATTATAGTGGCCCAGAAGGACTTGGCTTTACCCATTGCCACTTGTATCATTCCCTCTCACTTGGCCTTATGGGCTACTCAGGAGGCAAGCCCTCTAATGGTTAACACAATCTATGAAGTGAGTCTAGTTTTCTGATTACCCAATTAAGGGGAGAGTTGTTACAAGTGAGGTTTTCATTGTACCAAAAGATTGACCTTTTAATGCCTAATACAACCACTAGACTTATAGAATCCATAGGAGGCAGTTAATCCATGTCACAAACCCGAGCATTGTTATTCACAACACAAGGAGACCAAGGACACACACCTTGCAACAATCCCCCCCAACGCAAGTGAGGGGTTTGAACTTGTGACCAAGCTCTGATAACACTTGTTACATATACAATTGTTGTTGCACCAAAAGATTGACCTTTTAATGCCTGATACAACCACTAGACTTATAGAGTCCACAAGAGGCAGTTAAGCCATGTCACAAGCCCAAGGGATGCATTGCACAACACAAGGAGACCAAGGGCGCACACCTTGCAACAAGAGCATAATCATCTATCACTTTGTGTAGATAAAAAAAAAAGTGATTTATTGACCACCTAAGTTAATCTATGTGCAACTACTTTAAAAAGATAGAAATGCAGGTTTTTCTTTTTCTAAATGTTGTAAAATAACTAGCTAATTAGACTAGGTGAAACAAATATGATTAAATTACCGCCTCAAGAAAAAATCTTGCAAAACCATTGGCTAGTAGTTTCAATTTTTCTATCTTTAACAGTTGAGAGTACCTATAGAATGTTAAACAACAAATGTGGTAAAGGACTCTGCAATGCGCTAAAGAAACCTACAAATGCGCTAGATTGTATAACAAATGCACTACAATGCTAAAATAAAGTGCTACACTGCTAGATGAAAGTGCTACACTGCTGACTGAAGGCTCTACACTGCTGAACAAAGGTGTTATTCTATTAAACAAAAGTATTATTCTATTAAGCAAAAGCACTACTCCATTAAACAAAAGCGCTAGTCTATAAAAAAAAGCTGCTAGACTGCAAAGTAAATGCATGACTTTGCAACATAAAGATGCTAAACTATGAAATACATGTGCGACTTGCACAGAACTAGAGAAAATCAATGAAAAAGTGAGCCAAGGGCCCCACAGTGGGCACCAAAAATGTAACCTGGAAAAAATGAAGTAACTGCAAGGCTATACTTAATCTATCACAGACTCTAGAATCCTATAGGACATCCAAGATTACCAATGAAACAAATAGGAGAAGAAACTAAAAAAATTAAACCTCCAATTGTTGTCTCTTTGTGTCTTGTCACATTTGATCTTGCTTGCTAATGTGGTTGCTCTCATATGGCACTAATTTTAGTTTTCAACATGACAATAGATGAACATACAGTGGTATTTGAATGTTAAATGCAAGCTATATGGATTGGTGCGACGTAATATGCAGCTATATGAACTTATCCTAAACTATGCTAAGCCAAAGGCACATTGTTATTGATAAATTCTCTATGATTTGCTCTAAGATAACTTGATTTCTAGATGATGACTAGTTTCAAATTGTTGGAAAAATGCATCTTTTATAGACTTTGCATGAGAAAAATCCTACATGGAAAAGATCAATGGTTGAGAGTAAATCTTGATGGATAGATGGCTATGAATGATTGGTTAGAATGTGAGAGAGAGAAGAGGAAGATGTTCCTCCTATAGATTCAAGATGGAGGAAAAGGTGGAAGAAGAGTCCAAATGGTAATGTTCTCACCTTGACTAGAAAAGGAAACCCCAATAATATAGGATGGTTGGAGATGATCTAGAAAATGTAGGACAAGTGGATGTTGACTAGGGTGAGGTGGACAAAACCTCCTCCAAAGTTGTAGGAGTAGTGAAGAGAATATAGGGAGTAGGAGGACAACTGAATTTCTTCCTCCCCTTGACTAGGACTTGGAAGTTGAAGATTAAATGTAGCTAATTTTAAACATTAGGAAAAAATTAATTCATTTAGCCACATAAGAAATGAGTTGGAAAATGAGATGATGTGGAGAAAGAATGATGTGCAATAGATTTAATTAAATAATTAGAAATTATTCAATCAAGGAAGACCTTAGAATAATAATCAAGATAATTAATTAAATAATTAATATTTAATTAATAAATTAACATAGAAGGAATAAGACTAATGAATCAAAATAAATAAACTTTTTCAATTTATTTATTTGATAGAATAATAATCATTAAATAAATAATAAATATTTATTTAATTAATCATAGTCATTTTTAGGTGTATATAGAGGGAAAATCATCGGTGTAGATACACGTCACTAGGCAGTCGCAACTTTTGCTTGACTTATTAATTTGTATAGCGGGTTGAAAAAGTACTACTTGGGTTGTTCCCTTTCACTGGCCAAAATGGCACTCGGAAGGCATGCCCTCTACAAAAAAAATAAAACATTGAGTGTCACTTACACTTTTCTCTTGCACCCAAGACCACGAGAGCTAGGAGAGATGATAGTGTGTGTTAGAAGTAGGTCCACTCACATGCATAAGTGATGCCCTCTACAAAAAAAAAAAAAAACTCGAGCGTCACTAACACTTTTCTCTTGCACCCAGGACCACGAGAGCCAGGGGAGAGGATAGTGTGTATTAGCAGTAGGTCCACTCACATGCACAAGTGTGCCAATCACATAAAACACATTAATTTTAAACCCAAATCCAAATGTGATTTAACTACTAAAACAAAGACACTCGATTTCAAGTTTTAATCTTTGACAGCATCCTGCGTGAAATCATTAGTAGTTTCAATATATGCCTTTGACAAGCGAGAATGGATGCCCTACACAAGAAAAATTTCAAAAGATTAGCCTTCAAGTTTTGAAACAAACACAAGCATCAAATCAAACCTATAGCTAATAAAAAATGTTTAAACTAATAACAGAAAAATCTAACCTAAAACAAGCTAGCTAACCTAAATAACAGAAAAATGCACACGAAAAAAAATCTATTGTTGACATTTTTGATGTTTCTGATGTGATTGTTATTGATGGACACACACTTGCATTGAGATCCCCTTTATTTGTATGAGTTAGAGCACAACCGGTATTTGTTCCAATTGGTATGTTGTATTATAATCTTTATACTATTGGTGTTTTGCAGAATGTGTTTCCCGGTCTGAAGCGGTATGTAGACCCCAAGCGGTTCGAGGATCTCAAGTGGTATGAAGGATCAAAGCGGCAGAACTCATACTTCCCAGTCTTCATTTTTATCAAACTGGCAACTGACATTTTGCTTGAACCGGTATTTTGTATGAACTGGTAATACTCTGTGATGAGTTACCAACCGACATTTTGTGATGAGCTACCATCCACCGATTGTCTGACGGTGCCCACACTTTAACGGTGCTTTTTGTGTCATGTTACCAAGTATGTCCAAGTTCATTGAACCTAGGAAATTGTAATGTAATCCTATTGGACCGACATGAAATCAGATTCCTTTATAAGGACATCATGTCTAGGGTTTTAGGTTGTTGATAACACTGTTGCTGTGATAGTGGAAATTGTGGCTAGGGTTTAAGGTGGTTGAGGAGTTAGAGAGAGTATGAATGTGTATAAGACTGAAGTAATGCTGGAATGCATTAGGAACGAGCTATCAAGGATCTAACCAAGCAGTCTGTGCTATTAGCTAGATCAATCACTTGTTGATTACTCACATCTTCGACAAGTCTGTAGCCCTTAACCGGGTAGGCCCAAAAGCCTTTTGTAAATCCTCTAACAAGGTGGTTCACATCTGTGGATCTAAAATCCTCTATCAAGGTAGTCTTTAATCGGACTTATCTCCTAACAGAGATTGAGATTCCTTACAGTATCTATTCTGGTAAAGAATATTGTAAGACCTTAACCGGTCTAGTTCCTATTCTGTAGATAGTTACTTGTGAGTTCCATATCACTGTGGTTTTTCCCATTTGTGTTTCCACGTCAAAATCTCTTGTGTTATGGTGTTTGTGCTTTTGTGGGTGAATGCATTATTAGCTATTTGGTTTGCATGTGTGTTAACCAGTTTGTCTGCTAAACTGTTTATCAGTTTACTGTTAGTTTTGCAAGGTGTTTAAGTGCAAAGATTTTTGGCATACTAATTCACCCCCCCTCTTAGTATTCATCAATTGGTATTAGAGCCAACCTTTCTATAAGTTTAACCACTTGAAAAGAGATATGGGGGAATACTCTATAAGAGAACTTACTTACTGACTCACTCAGTCTGAGCAAGCCTATGATGAACTTATGGCAAAATATAAGGTCTCTCAGGCAAAAAGGAGAGAACATGCTGAAAAGCTGATGGGGCTATCTGAAAATAGTTCTTTAGATGAAGTAGACATGGAAGTCCTAATTGCTGAAGTAAATAAGTTGAATGAATCAAACTCCAACCTGAGAAAGGAGTTGGAAGGACTGACTATTCGGATGTATCAAGAGCTTGAGAATTGGAGGAAAGCTGAAGATCTGGTGAAAGATAGAGGTCATGAGATCTCCAAGCTGAAACAAGTGATCAATGCCCTAACTGCTCAACTCCATGCAAGCAAAGTGGAAAAGGAAGACATGCAAGGAGAACTGAACATTGCCATCTCTGAGAATAAAAACCTATTGGAAACAAATGCTGCTATTTCCAAAGAACTCTCTGAGTCAAATGAAATACTCGCTAAGTTCAACAAGAGTACTGTCAAGCTAGAGCAAAAGATTGAATCTACCAAACCGGTTAAGAATACCAATGGACTTGGTTATTTCGGTCATGAGGAAGGTGAGACCTCTGGTACAAATGCTGGAACATCAAAGAAACAACCGACATCAAAGGATAAAGGTAAGGAAAAGTTTAAACCTATTTGATTTAACTGTCTTAAAGAAGGACATACTGCAAATGTGTGTAGGAGTAAGGCTTACAACAATTTTCCTTATTTCCTAAATGATAAGCCTAGATCCTATAGATTTAATGGTAACTGTTATGCATGCAACAAGTATGGGCATAGAGCATCTGAATGCAGGTCAGTTATGAACAACACTGGAAGATATCCTCAGAGGACCCAAGGAGTTGGTCCTGAACCTTTTGTGAACCAGAATCACAACTGGTTTAATGCTTTCAATCATCAGTCAAGAAGCGGTGGCTATCAAGCGGTAACCAGATGGAGAGCAAACTGTATGGTCTATCATGGTCATGGTCACACTATTGCAACATGCAGAAGGAAGAATGACAACATGAATAATGGACCTTGGAGAGCACCTGGATTGGTTTGCTATCACTGCAATAAATCGGGTCACATTGCCAGATTCTGTAGATCAAGAAAGAACATATCTGATGATATACTGGTCACTCCGAAAGGAAACATTGATGTTGACACTGTTCAAGCGGACATGAACAAAACATGGAAGAAGAAACTAGCGGTGTTACAAGAGGAACGTTTCTGCACCTAGTGTGAAAATCACAGAACCGACAAACTAAGCTTCAGAAAAGCTTAGGGGGAACAAACGGCGAAATGTTTTGAACCCCTAGTTTACACCGGTAAAAGACCTTAACCAGCATGTGATACCTGTCAGTTGGTGGAAGACCAGAAATGGTGAAAGGCAAATTAGGGTTTATGCCCTAATGGAGGAGCATTAATTGCGGTAGGTGAGAAATATGTTTAAAAGGATTTTTCAAATCATTTCTCACTATTAGTTTTCGAGAGAAGAAAAGTTTTTCAAAGAGCAAAGCGAAGAAAAGGTTATTTGTGCTGAGATTTTGAGAAATTGAGAAACCACGAAGGAGATTCAAATTCAAATTGCAAACGGCCAAGTGAAGAACACAAAGCAGTGATTCTACAACCGACGGAGTGTGAGGTGAAGGAGAATCTGAAAGCCCTAATTTCATGTGTTTCAAAAGGTATTTCTCAAGTTTTCAAGTTTCTATCATGGCTTCTGCATCTCATACTAGTTCTAGTGCATCTGTCCAGTCTGCAAGTTTTATTCAACGCAAGTCTGAGTATAATGCCTTGTCCCAAGTACCGGCTGGTGTTATAGTATAAGAGGGAATCTCAGGTTATATTGATTATAAACTTGAAGACCTAGGGTCTCTAGCTATCCACTCCCAGCTAGGTTTGTTCTGTGAACAAGATAAAAAGATCAAACCGGAGTATAGTATCTTGGAGAAGAAGAAGCTCCACAATGTTGTTTATTTCTTGGAGGATTTCACAGATGATCACATTAGGATCATTCTAAGCAGAGTTCATGGTGACAAGATGTACCTGGAAAGAACGCATGATATAACACCATAAGCAATTCATGCCGTCACCGGTTTCTGCAATACAGGGGATGTGCCAACTCTAAGGACGGTAAGCAAAACTGAAATGTCCAAGCTCACTAGTTCAGTGAGTGACTCATGAGGTATGACCATCAATTCTATCAAGGATGATCTGGTGAAGTATGCATGTATGGTGATTGGATACCGGACATTCTCAGCCAACAGAATTAACTCTGTATCTGCTGCAGCGGTAAATGTCGCTTACCGGATGATCAAGGAGGATGCATCATTTGACCTATGCACCGGTATGCAAAGGCAACTCCTATTGAATCTGAAATCTATCAAACAAGATAATGCTTTAAGGTTCAAGTTTGGACAACTATTGGTTGGGTTGTTCTTTTACTTTCAAGGATAATTCCCAAGAGTGGGAGACATTCAGTGGACTACGAACCAACCGGTTACCAAACAGATAAAGGAAAGTTTGCAAGCAGTGGGAACCAGTTACCCTGAAGTTCTGAACAAGTATTTTGATGAGTTCAGATGGAAAATGAGCCAAAGAATGAGAATATCAGGTGACATCATCAAGAAATATGAAGACGATATCTGTTTCACCATCAAAGTGGACCAATGCGTAATGGAGGTTGTTGAGCCTAGAGTGGAGGAAGTGGAGCCTATGGGCTATGAGGTAATGAATAATATGCTGGAAGGATATGCCTCTACCCTTATTGCCTCACTGCTTGATCCAAAGGCAAAGAGAATTGACACCTACCTAGAAAGGGTAACACTAGTTGAGGAACCACCAACAAAGAAAGGAAAAGAACCTTCAGTGAAGAAGGCAAAAACAGTGCCCTCAGCATCAGCACCGGTTACAACAACAAGTCCTACAGTGACCAAGCGGTCACCGGCTAAAAAGAAACCTGAAGTGGCACTTGCTAAAGTGTTCAAGAGAAAGAGGAAGACAAGGAATACCTCTCCAGACTCAAAAGAAACTGTGTCTGAGGAAAAACCAAAGAGGACACGTCAAGCAAAGAAAAAGACAAAGAATGAACTGGCATCATCGGCACCGGTAAATATTGACATCTCCTCCTACAAACCTTTGACACATTGTCAAAGAACTATCAAAAACATTAGGAGAAAAGTATTGAATGATTTAATTGATTGTTTTGATGACTTTAATGATGATGAAAAGGAAGCGGTGGAAAAAGAAATAATTCAATATTTATGTGTTAATGACCAGTCGCCTTCAGAAATTAGATCTGAGACACCAGATTCTTTGTATAAATCCTTAGACAATAAATGGCGCATTGCCATAGAGCAGGAACAGGAAATGAGAGAAAAAGTTTTTGCTGAACATTTTCTAGATGTATCAAATTCAGAACTGTTTGAAGTGATGAACAAATACAAAGGCCTCTTCTTCATGAGAAGAAGAAGACTCCTGTTACTTGAAGGGAAGGGTAAAGAAGTTCTCAATAATACACACACCCTTGCTCTAGAAGCTCTGAAAATGCATTGAGTGGCTGAAGCTAACCGGAAGGCTGAGCAAGAACCGATAATAACAAAACCGGATGAAGCATTTGATGATGAAGGAAACCCGGTTGTTGAGCCGATCGACACCATTGATGTCGATGCTATGGATGTAGAGGATGTTACTCAGGAAACACCATCTGAGGCAATAGGATAGGAGCAACAGGCTAAACAGGTTGATAAGCAAGCTGAGGACAGACATGAAGCGGCAAAGGAATAGGCAGAGCAGAGGAAAAATGATGAAGATGAGGAGAAGCGGAAAGAGGAGGAAAAGAGAAAAGAAGAAGAGGAGAAAAGAAAAGAAGATGAAGAGAAAAAGAAGCAAGAAGATGAAAAGAAAAAGAAAGAAGAGGAAGATAAGGAACAGGAGAAGAAGAAGGAAGCAGAGAGGAAGAAGAAGGAAGAGGAAGATAAGGAACAGGAGAAGAAGAAGGAAGCAGAGAGGAAGAAGAAGGAAGAGGAAGATAAGGAAGAAGAGAAGAGGAGAGAAGCAGAGAAAAAGAAGAAGGAAGAGGAAGAGAAAGAAGAGAAGCAAAAGGAAGCAGAAAGGAAAAAGGCTGAGGAAGACAACGCAGAGGAGAAGAGGAGAGAAGCGGAGAAGAAAAAAGAAGAAGAGGATAAGGAAAGAGAAGCGGCAAAGAGAAGCTAGATGGAGACTCCAAAGGCAATCGGTAGTCAAGCCAAACCGGCTGACCTCACCAGTCCTATCGACCTCCAGTCTGCAAGTGAAATGGAGCTGATGTAGAGCATCAAAGTTGCCCAAGAACGGCTTGAAAACATATAGAGGAAGAAGGAGCAGGATGTAATTCAAGCGGCAGTGGACACTCTTACCGGTACTAACCTTCCCAACACTGAATCATCATTGGCTAAACATAAGCTCCTATGCACAGTAGTGGATGATCAGGTGCAGAGCCTAGAAGAGGCAGTAGAGGCAAATGTCAAGAAAGAGCATCAAAAATCTCTTAATACCACTCTGGTAAAGAAGTTGCATGAGCTTCGGTCTAAACTACAAAAAGAACAAAAGGATATAAGGGACACTCTGGATGAGGGGAATCTACTACTTAGCAAGATTTGGCAACCCCATCTATTCTATGATGATGTGCTAGCTCAGAAGCACAAGCTTCATACACACTTACAGTCCTACATGAGCACATTCAAGCTGCCTTATGATTCCTTTACAACTTAGGGGCAAACCGTTCACCGGTTTCACATCCAGTCAGCAAAAAATGGAGCAAGAGATCAGCACCCGATCTAGAGATTTGCAAGAACTACAACTGGTTCTACTCCCACGATTGCAAATTTTTTAGAAGTGTTATCTAAACCTGGATGCCTTAACAGTGACATAGGAGATGAGTATAATCGATGCCATGGAAGAACAGGTCTCCCAGATGCAGACAAAGAAAGAAGTAGCCATCTCCCTACTTGAGTCCTGGTCTTTATCGATGAAACAATTATTGCAGGACTTTAAATATGTTTTTGACAAGTATTATTCCTTATTGTCATAAACTTTAATTATTTTAATATCAAATGAAAACAAGGTTGTTCAGCTATACTTTGTCATTGTTGGCAAAGGGGGAGAAGAATTCTATTTGGGAGAAGTATCTAGTAATCAAAATTTTTATATATGCTCTGAATATCTCAATGTTTATGCTCTATATGCAAAATTGTTATACATTGTATTGTCAAAGGGATAGTGTATATGCTTAGGGGGAGCAATTTTGCTAATGGCATGATTTTGTTGTAAAATACTTAGATGTCAAAATTTTATTTTCCTAAGTGTTGCCATCAATGCCAAAGGGGGAAATTGTTGGCATTTTTGATGTATATGATGTGATTGTCATTGATAGACACACACTTGCATTGAGATCCCCTTGATTTATATGAGTTAGAGCACAACCAGTATTTATTCCAACCGGTATGTTGTATTATAGTCTTTAGAATATTGGTGTTTTGTAGAATGTGTTTCCCGGTCTGAAGCGATATGTAGACCCCAAGCGGTTAGAGGATCTCAAGCGGTATGAAGGATCAAAGTGGCAGAACACATACTTCCCAGTCTTCATTTTTGTCAAACCCGCAACCGGCATTTTTCTTCAACCGGTATTTTGTATGAACCGGTAATACTCTGTGATGAGTTACCAACCGACATTTTGTGATGAGCTACCATCCACCGATTGTCTGACGGTGCTGACACTTTAATGGTACTTTTTGTGTCATGTTACCAAGTATGTCCAGGTTCATTGAACCTAGGAAATTGTAATGTAATCCTATTGGACCGACATGAAATCAAATTCCTTTATAAGGACATCATGTCTAGGGTTTTAGGTTGTTGATAATGCTGTTGTTGTGATAGTGGAAATTGTGGCTAGGGTTCAAGGTGATTGAGGAGTTAGAGAGAGTATGAATGTGTAGAAGACTGAAGTAATGTTGGAATGCATTAGGAATGAGCTATCAAGGATCTAACCAAGCAGTCTGTGCTATTAGCTAGATCAATCACTTGTTGATTACTCACATCTTCGACAAGTCTGTAGCCCTTAACCGGGTAGGCCCAAAAGCCTTTTGTAAATTCTCTAATAAGGTGGTTCACATCTGTGGATCTAAAATCCTCTAACAAGGTAGTCTTTAATCAGACTTATCTCCTAACAGAGATTGAGATTCCTAACAGGATCTGTTCTGGTAAAGAATATTGTAAGACCTTAACCGGTCTGGTTCTTATTATGTAGATAGTTACTTGTGAGTTCCATCTCATCGTGGTTTTTCCCATTTGGGTTTCCACATCAAAATCTCTTGTGTTATGGTGTCTGTGCTTTTGTGGGCGAATGCATTATTAGCTATTTGGTTTGCATGTGTGTTAACCGATTTGTCTACTAAACTGTTTTACCAGTTTACTGTTAATTTTGCAAGGTGTTTAAGTGCAAAGATTTTTGGCATACTAATTCACCCCCCCTCTTAGTATTCATCATCTACCCAATCCATTAGCTAACTAATCTAAGATAAATTAGTCCTACTCTAAGCTTATTAAAGAAAATTTAAACTAAAATCTATTAACAAAACAAACTAAAGTCTAATTTAATCTAATAAAAACTAAAACTAATTTAATTACCAAAGTTAAGATATAATCTAATCGAACTGATTAATGACCTAAATCAAAGATTAATTAACAAACTGATTTTAAAAACTAAATTATCAAGCTAATTAAAATTAATTACTAAAACTAATTTAAAATAAAAAAAACTAATTTAAAACTAATCTAGAACTAAATTAAAATTTAAGTTAAAATCTAAAAATTAACAATCTAATTTAAAAACCAAATCAAAATCTAATTTAAAATCTAAAATTAACAATCTAATTTGAAAGATAAATTAAAAAATCTAATTTAAAATCTAAAACTAAAATTAACTAAATTAAAACTAAAATGTTTAAAGAAAATAAAAAATAAAATCAAATATCCCATAGCCAAGAAGGCCTACATGGGATGTGAACAACCTATGTGGGGCTCTAAAAACGTGATTTGTAGACCCTTAACGCTAAACGTAGAGGCCCAAGTAGGTATGTGGAGTATACACCCAAAATGGATTTTCGGAAATAGATTTTGCAGGTGACGTGGGTTGTTTTTGACAGATAAAAACAATGCAATGCATGGAAAATGTATAGCATAGATAGGGTGTGGGTTGTGTTGAACACAAAGATAAGGCTTGCGACTGTGGAGATAAGGTGTATGAACTAAGATTATTAAGAAAAGCTCCTAAAATTATTGCATGGAAGGGGTGTGTGGGAGAAAGGGAGTGATGTGAAGAAGTTGTAAGGAGATGCAGAGAACCTGAAGACAATCCACAAACCTGAAAAAAAAATTAGAAAAACAACTTACAAACAATATAATAAAAGAAAACCTCCAAACACCTTGCAAAAGAAAATGTTAACAAATCAGAGTATCAAAACTCCAAACAGAACTTCCAAATAAGATATAAGAAATTTGCAAACAAAATATCAAAACCTCAACAACCTACAGTAAAACAAGTCAAGAATATCAAAATATCGATCAAGAGAAAATAGGACGAGGGAAAGGTCCCACCAGGTGTGCCAATTGTAGATGGAGGAAATGGGTCGAATCAAAGATTCAAACTTCCAACATCAGCAATGAAGTTCCTGCCAAAAAACACGCATGCATACAAATGGATTTTTGACTCCATTGCACTCCTATCAACCAAGATCTTGTGTTTAATCGAAATTGATATCTGAACCACACATGCACACGAGGCTATGGTGAATGGATATTCATGATGCAAAGAAATAAAAATGAAAGATGTAGTAGAAAGCAAGATAAAAGATCAAATTATCAAAGATGCAGGAGATGGATGCAAGCAATGAAATTTGAATGCAAAATCATGGATACCAAAATGGGAGAGGGGATTTGCTTTTATAAGAATTCTCTGGTTGAATCCATGTTGTGGTATGAATGTGGGACCAAATAATAGGGTTTGAGATTTTAACCCCACATGTTGTGGTGAATGAAATAGTAAGAGTGAAAATAGATAAATAGGTGGTAAAGCGGGTGTAAGAGTGGTTTGGGAAATAGGTAAAGTGGATGACATAATATATAAAAATGGTAATATTTAATAAATGGATTAATATAATATAATAGGGAAATTAGGATTAAATGATAAAATGGATAAAGAATAATGGGATAAATGAATATTATAATAATCCGGATTCACCCTTATGATCAAAAAATAAAAATTAGGAGGACGTTGTTTGATTAAAATTTTAAGTGTCTACAAGCACCACTTAGACAATTCATCAAATCATCAATTTGAGGCAAAGGAAATCTTTACCTAATTGTGATTTTGTTTATAGCTTTCGAATATGTACACATTCTCCAACATCCATCCTTCGTTGGACTCAACATTGTTGGAATAGCATAAGGACTCAAACTTTCTCTTACTAGCCCTTTGTCAAACAATTCTTGTACCTGATTCTTGATTTCCTCATTTTCCTTTGGATTCATCCTGTAAGTTTCTTTGTTCTATAGATTGGCTCCTATAATGAGATCTATATGATGGCTAATACTTCTTTCTAGAGGTAATTCATTGGGTAAGTCATCCACAACAATATCAACAAATTTTGAATTTCTTCAGGAAGATCAATCAAATTTGTGTTGCTAGTAATGACTACCCTTGGCTTACCAATTAGTACAAAATTTACCTCCTCATCTCTGATTTGATGCAAACAATATTTTCCACTTACCATCAACACTTTAGGACTGACCTCCTGAGTTGCATTTTCATCCTTAAGAGGTATGAGTGTGTGCTTCTTTCCATCAATCTCAAAAGTATATGTGTTACTTCTCCCATCATGGATTTCCCTACGGTCAAACTGCCAAGGCCTAACTAAAGGAACATGGTAGACATTCATTGGAATAACATCATTTATTACCTAGTCTTTATAACTTCCTATCTGAAACTCCACTAGGCATTGTTCATTCACTAACACCTGATGTCCTTTTTGCAGCTAGGACACCTTATAGAGAGTTGGGTGTCTAGTTTTCTTCAAGCCTAGCTTGTCAACCATCTCTATGGATACAAGGTTGTCAATACTTCCACTATCAATAATAACTTATGAAATTTACCTTTAGTCTTTCAAGTAGTTCTAAATAATGATTTCCTTTGTGTTGGCTCCTGGATTTCTTTATTTAGTTTTAACAAGACTCAATTCATGAGCAATGTCTTTCCAGTCTTAGGTACATCTTCATAAATAGGCGATTCCACACTCTCCTCCTCAGCTTGATCAATATGTGCACTCCTTTGGCTTGTGGTAGAATTCTCTAGACACTCATAATATCTATGACCATATTTATTACATTTAAAACATTTTCCAAAAAATCCTCCATCGACCTCTTGAATAAGGTCTTCTTCCTCTAAAACAATTATTACCTCAGGAAGATTGTTCCTCATGATGTGAAATATTGGCTTCTTCTTTTTGAGCTTGCCACTGACCTCTACCACTTTGTGATCCTCTGCCTCTAAAACTTTAACATTTTCCTCTCGAGCTTTGTGTTTGTTTCCTAGACAGTTCTTCTTCTGCTTTGAGAGCATACTAATATGCTTCTTCCATTTTTCTTAGACACAAAAGGTTAATTTCATCTTGAATATTATATCTCATTCCATTAAGATATCAAGCCACCTTTTTGGTATCATCTTCAATATGGCCAACTCTAATAGTCAACCTATAAAATTCTTTTGTATAATCTTTAACTGACAGTTCTTTTTTCCTAAGCTTTTGCAATTTCTTAAAAAGATTAAGGTAGTAGTATTTAGGCAAGAATTTACCTTTCAATTTTTCCACCATCGTGTCCCAAATCTTTATCTTAGACTTGATGAAATAGGATTGATTCTTGGTAGACAACTGAGGGGGGGGTGTGAATCGGTTGTCTCACAAACTTACACAAATTAAGCTTAATCTCTAATCAAATTAATAAGCATGAAAGAATAAATCAGCAACACATCAAGAACACAGATAACATCAAGATTTTGGACATGGAAAACCTGGTCAAGGGAAAAACCATGGTGGGAACCTACCCATAATATGATGATACTCTATTAGAAGTATATGAAATATTACAATGGGGAATGCGCATGCATTCAAACATGCTACCTAGAGCTTGCTGCTCAAAAACAACAAAGGGCTACAACCCAGGGAAGACTCACTATCTTATAAACACATTCGGATTACATCTGGAGGATCATGAACTGAAGAAATAACATCTCCTAATGCCTAGTTATAGTTCTGATTAAAAACATAAACAACTTCTCCTCATTCTTCTTCTCTACCTCAGAAAGATATATGTGGTACTCACTCATACACATTTGATTCTCATCCATAGACTTACTCACACACTCAATTACAAAGATATTGCCTTTATTTATACATGACATCAACCTCACTAAGGTCAGCTCAACACACTTCACCTAATTACAAAAATATAATCACACACGCTAAAAAATCAAATGTGGACCAAGAAATATCGGCTAAGACATAGCACAAACCCATATCACATGCCTCAAATATCTCAAATATGAAACACCTCCAAGAATTATGCATCAAACATCAAAAACATGCTACAAGTATCTGGTCGGCCAAAACAATGAAGAACACCAACACATCAGAGTAAATCATCAATCATGCACACAATGATCAATGCAGACCACCAACACAAAAGGCATACAATCCAGAAACATCCACAAGCATCGTGAGTTACCACTGCAACATCGGCAACAACTCAAATTACTAGAATCACATCATCATTATATCGAACTTCAAGAGCACTAACTGCAACGACTGTCAACCTAGAAAAATCACTTGCTTAGCTCCAAACCACGAACCACTTGAATTGAAGACACACATCAATGTTGCAAATATTCCTCCAAATCCACAGATCAAGATATTATAATGCAGAGCAATGCAGATCAAATTACCGATACTCTGCCACAAGTGAACAACAAAAAAACCAACCACAACATAGACAACCATAACTTACTCAAATCTTCATGCAAACCTCTACAAATTGCATTGAATCATCCAAACACAATCCTCTACAAATTCTTTAATCCACAAACACTGATTATCAACATGCTAAACAAAACAACTCACTGACCTCCACTACAACACTATCATAGATAAATAAATATGTTGACATCAATGACAACACATCTCTTAGATATCATTGAAGCACATATTTGCAACAAACATCCAACAAGAGTTACCTTTTTATTCTCTTTCATCTTGTACTCCATCCCACCAAAGGGATGCATGGCCTTTTAGTCTCGTTACTGCAAACTTTACCTTCTTGTCATTATCAACATTCTCATACTTGATGTATTTATTCATTGCACTGATCCAATCAATTGGTTCCTCAACATTCAGGCTACCTTCATACATAGGTATCTCCATCTTTGGTTTGGAACTCGCTCCTAGGATTTCTTTAACAATTCTTGTTTCAAATTATTTTCCTTTACGCTTTGCCTCCTCTTCTTGAGGTTCTTCCTCTATATCATTGACATCTCCTATGTCAGCTCCCCTTGTTTGTGCAAGTTCCATCGCCTATAATCGTGCTTGAATATTTCTCATTTCTTCTAAAATCTCTACATTCACAGCTTGTCTTCCTTGACTTCTTCCTCTTCCATGAACTATGAATGTCATCTCTTGGTGAAGGAGGTCTTCTCTCCCACTGGCTGAGACTTCTTCATTTTTAGATACCAACAATGGTGTAGGGCTGAAAAATAGTTTTCTCATACACAAGATTTTGATCCTTAATAATGAACAATACCTCACCTCCTTTTCCTTCACACAAGATACTTGCAATATCTTCTAACTATTAGACATATCATCTTGTCATTAAACCAATATTCTCATCAAAAGAGTTTCATTTCCTAACAAATCAAAAATAATCTGTTGAGGTAGGCCTCTTATGTAATGATTATCCTCACACTCTTCAAGGGAGTATACAAAGGAATGCAAACAAATTATCAACAATCAGTCAATACATTCTTTTCTAATTATGATATTGCATCCATACTAGCTTTTTCAAGCATATGAAGTTTCTGAAAAAAATGTGAATACTGAAAACAAAACGAAGATGGAAACTTTGTTCACTTGACGAAGATTGTCACACTAACAGAACATATCCTTACACAGCTCAGATATTCCTTCTTCTAGAAAATAATAGAAACCAATCTCCAATGAACACAACTCCTCCTTTTATCAATGATAATAAATAGTAGCAACTCCTTTTCAGGGTAGATTCTTTACTCCCCTTTGGTCGATCTTCCTCCAAAAAAAATCAACAGTTTCACAGAGAGTTTTGTAGTTCGTGCGGAAAGAATAACGGGGCTTGTGAAGGTGTAGCATGGGGGCTTGAAAGGAGTATGTCTATAGCACGAGAACTCTAAACCATGAACCATCCTATTCCAAATGTTAGAGAATGAAATGATTGTGAATGAGTCTATGTTGCTAGTTGGACCTACCAACTTCTCAGATCTCAATACCCACTGCCATAGATCATTAACATTGAGGCTCTGATACCAAAATAGTGAAAACAAATACCATACAAGAGAGGAAAGAGAGATTATATCGTATTCCCTTCTATATGTGATATCTCCCCCATCCATGAGGCTGAAATATTGCCTCTATTTATACATGAAAATAGACTAATCTAAGCTTCCAACGGATCCAATCAAGATCCCTTTATTTAGGAAATAGTTCTAACCTCCTATGTTTTTGTTAACACAAAATGATTCAGTGGATTGTACATAAGTTACAACCTCTAATTAGTGTCTAGAAACATCAAATAAAACTAAAAACAAAAAAAATATGATGCACCTACATCAGATTGCCTTTAGAACTAAAACGAATATGTTTATAACTATTTTTGTTCATATTTAAAATGACACAAATAGACCAAAACTTGGCAAGACAACAAAGAGAGTGACCTAAAGCTAGTAAGTAATCAACAAAAATAGGACCTTAATACATTTGAGAGATGTCCTTCTACAATAACGTGAGCCATGAATTTGTCAATCCACAACATGTTGTTGACAAGCTCAATCATAGTAGCCTCTACAAGAACCAACACATCTTTTGTGCTTTGTTATGATGCATAGCCATACTAGTTTTCCTAAACCCTCCCAAGAATCAATACCAATGCACAAGAGCCTAGGTCTCAAGATAGATTTCAATATTTTGAGGTAAAGGAACCCCAACTCCACACTAGAGTATCTCCATGATTACATGTCTAGACCACCTAAAATATCCTCTTCTATCATTTCCTTTCTCAATTATAAGACAAATATATCCTTATCCTCGCCTAAGTCAAGAAGAGATGTTAAAAAGATAGAGGAAAAAAATATATTCACTTTGTATCTAGTTTCTGAAATCAAAAACTCCTATGCTAGAATCCATTTAATTTCTCACATGACCAATTATATTCCAATTTTCAAAAAGGGTTTTAGACACATGCCCAAAATTGATCCCAAGAAGGCCATTTGCCTCAAATATTTTTTCAACCTAATCAACATGTTCATGAATAAAGTGTTCTCCAGATATAAACATGAAACTCTAGCTAGTTTTACATGATTTGATAAGTGAAGCCCTAATAATTTAGTGTCGTATTGCATTAGGGCCATACAAATGTAATAACCAAGAATATATTTTTTTGGTAAATTGGTACAAAACTAGACAAGAGTATTAAATTTGAAATGTTTAAGCCATGGTAAGCCATGATGAGGTAATTCACACAAGTTTCCATAAATTACATTAGTTTAGCTAGATTAGTACTCATGTGAATTAATTAACCGAGACAAGTGTCACTTTTCTATTACATCATGCAATGATTTCATGTCACAAGCTTATGGAAGCGATCCCACCTCAAGATCACTTTGTTGTGAAATTACTTGGTGTGATTTCTATTTACTTGATGTCTACTTGAAGTTGAGGTTATTATTTAATGTGATTTTAGATTTTACCTCTACAACACTACAACCTTGAAAATGGCAAGGAATTTGATGAGAACAACCTTTTGTTTTTATTGTAATTTATGATTAATTAATTCTATTTATGAATTGTGATAAAAAATAGATATCATTTAAAATTATATTTACATGCACCATCAAATAATTGAATATCAATTATGTAGATTCAATTTTGGGCTATAGCTATAACACAACCAATTTCCTACATAGCATCACTGGAATTGAGACAAGTGTCACCTTTTTATTGCATTGTGCAAGGATTTCATATCACAACTTTATGGAAGCAGTCCCACCTCAAATTTGCGAGCTACAAAATTACTTGATGTGACTTCTATTCACTTGAAGTAGACTTTTGACTATTATTTGATGTGACTATTGAATTTACCTCTACAAGATTACAACCCTGCAAATGGAAAGGAATTCGGTAGCGCCAACCATTCCTTTAATTATAATTTGTGATTAATTAATGCTATTTGGGAATTGTGATTGAAAATAGATAAATTTAAAATTTATATTTACATAGACCATCAAATGATCAAATATTAATGATGTAGGTTCAATTTGGGTCAAAGCTCCGACACAACAAATTTCCTACATAGTATCACCATAATTGAGACAAGTGTCACCTTTCTATTACATCACATAAGGATTTCATATTGCAACTTTATGGAATCGATCCCACCTCAAAGTCACGATGCTACGAATTTCAAATTACTTGATGAATTCTAATTTATAGCCCATTATCTAGACATTTTTTTAGTTGTCTCTAAGTCTATTTTAATTGGCCATGTGCTAATTATAATCTTTAAGTAATTGTTATCTACGATTTTGGCTCACTCAAATTGTGGGACAACCCCTATGAAATTTGTCTGCTTCATTTCCCACACCCTCTAAGCATGCATGTCGAGGTACTTGTCAAACCTCCTTATGTGTAGTTAGGCTCTCAAGAAATCGTCTTGATTTTAGTCTCCATTTGTCAATCTAAAAAATTGACAAATTGTCTTTTTAAGTGTTACTTTTGGTATAAATTGGGTTTATAAACCCGAATTGCACCAAAGTCACCCTTTTGGTGTAAATTGGGTTCATTAGCCCAAATTTCACCAAAGTCACCCATTTTGGTGTAAATTGGGTTCATCAACCCAAATTGCACCAAAGTCACCCATTTTGGTGTAAATTGTTGGCCATTTGAAAGAATTGATTATGTGTTGCATTGATGTTTTGTCATTGATGTCAACACTAGTTGTTTTGGCTGCTTTACCGGTATCCTTTTGGTCCCGGTAGGATGTTTGGTTTCTGGTTGGATTAGATCATGATAATCCGGTATATTTCAGTATTGATTTGGCTTACATCTTCTATTCATGCTACTCAGATTCATGTTCAGACAATTGGTTTTGATTTAGTGATCAAATACTATCTTATATGATGGTAAGCTTGGTTTGTTGATCCGCTGATCATGTTCAAGACTTGGCTGATTGGGATCATTACTTTAGCATGTGTGGACCTAAATTGGGTATGGTACTATCTAGGTTATGGATCGGCTTAATGTAACGTGTTGTTTGATGTTCTCGATGTGTTTCTGGGATGTCTTATGGGTTGGATATTATTTTTTGCTCAGGCCAACATGTTTTGTAATTATGTAATTTCTTTATTATTTGGTGGTCGACCTTATTGTTTATGGCCGAGGGTTTGTATATATATGATGTGAGATCTTATTTTAGATCATGTAAGGGATAATATAAGGATGTATGCGAGCGAATAATGTAATAATCATTCATGCAGTGGATTTGGTTGATCATTGGTGATTGAGTTGGGTTTATGCAAGAGGATTAAGTCCTCCAGTATTGAGCTTAACCAGAACTGTATTCAGGAATAGGAGATGCTATCATTGCAGTTCATACTTTCTTCTGGATTATAGTCTCAATTTTCATGTAGTCAATGAGACTCCTTTTATAATGAGCAATGTGCTCTAGGTTGTTGGCCTTCTTGCAAGTGCAGGCCCCTCAATTTTAAATCACATACTTACTACAGAAGTATTATTTGACTATGGGTAGTCTTCTGATCATGTTTTTTCCCTTTACCAGGTTTTCCACGTACAAATCTTTGTGTCATGTGGATGGTATTTACTCTCTAATTGTTGGTTGTGCTTAATTGATATATGTGTTATTTCGATAATTGGTTTATGTATTCTGGTATTGATCTTATGTATTTTGGTATTAAATTTTTAATTGCCTAAGGTTTCGGTAATCTGGTGACAACTGATTCACCCCCCCTCTTAGTTGTCTTCTGGTTATTTGATCTGTCTAACAATTGGTATAAGAGCTTTGGTCTCTCTATAGAAGCTTAACTGCTTGAGGAAGATCCTATGGCAACTAACAGTTCAAGTTCATCTAGTTCATCTGTTGCTTTCTTTCAAAGAGAAATTCCTAGGCTTGATGGAACAAATTATAGAGTATGGAAGATTCAGATGGAGACTCATTTGGGATGTCTTGGTAAGGAAATCTGGGAGATCATGGAGAATGGGGTTACTTCTTTCAATCTGACATCTGGAAATCCTCCTCTGGTAAACTTGGATAAGGAGCTTAAGAATGATTGTAGAGCTAGAGAAGTTGTCTTGTGTGCACTTTCTGATCAGAAAAGGCTATATGGGACAAGTTGGAGACTCTTAATGAAGGTGACCCTACTATTAAGATTGCTAAACTTTATGGTTACTGAGTGAGATATGAAAAATTAAAGATGGAAGAAGATGAAAGGATTACTGCATTCATGGAAAGGGTAAATGAAATTGTCATGGGAATTCAATGTTATGGTGGATCTCTGAGTGAAGATGAAATAGTTTCTAAAGTTTTGAGAGCTTTACCACCAGCTTATAATATGAAGGCTACTACAATTAATGAATTGAGAACAATGTAAAATACTTTTGTCAATAGAGATACCTTGGTTGGGAAATTATCTTCTTTTGAGCTTGAAGAATTTGGACCTTTTGGAGTTGTGAAGTCTGAACCTTCTTTTCATGCATTTACATTATCAACCGGCAAGCAATATTGGAAAGCTTTGTATGCAAAGGAATTGGATGATATGAAGAGAGAAGATGAAGAATTTGAGCAAATTAAAGCCCTATTTGCTAGAAGAGTACCTAAAGGACCGATAGGAAGTAAGTATGAAGGAAAATCACCTTTTAAATGTTTTGCATGTAATAAGATAGGTCATTTTGCATCTAGATGCCCTAAAAGGAATTCTTTTAAGCCTAACCCTGGATATCAGAACAAGCATAGGTACAGGAAAAAAAGAGATAAATCATGTTACTTTACAGATGAGGAAGGTGTGATTTCTTCTGATGATGAACCAACACAAGACTCTGCTAGTGGTTCCAGCAATGGAAAAGAATGGGTGTTCTTGGCTATCAAGGAAGATGATCCGACACTAGAAGAGAATGTACCTGAAGAAAAGGCCATGGCTGCTAAAATTGAAGATAAGGATGAATGGGTAATTGACAGTGGATGTTCACATCATATGATTGGAGATAAAAGGAAGTTTCTATCTTTGCAAGAATTTGATGGCAGTCTGTTTAGATTTGGAGATGACAAAGCATGTATGATCAAAGGAAAAGGAACTATATCATTAGATGGTAAGCACAATACTGATAATGTTTATTATGTTGAAGGTTTAAGCCATAATATTTTGAGTGTAGGACAATTGGTGGATAAGGGATTTCAATTATAATTCAAGGATGGAAAATGCAAAATCATTAATAGATCTGGATTGGAGATTGCAACCGGTACTCAAACAAAAGTAATATATTTCATTTGAATTCCAGTAAGAGAACATGTTTGATTGCACAAATTGATGAGAGTTCGCTTTGGTATAAAAGGCTATGTCATGTGAATTTTGATTGCATGGTAAAGATCAGTTCAACTAAGGCAGTTTGAGATATACCTAAGATTGTGAAGCCCTATAATCCTGTATGTAAGGAATGTCAAATGGGAAAACAGGTCAGAACCTCTTTTAAGAGTATACAAGAAAAATCTAATGATGTTCTTGATCTTATTCATACTATTTGTGTGGTCCTGCAAGAATTAAAAGTTTTCAAGGTGATAGATATTTTATGCTAAACATTGATGATTATTCTAGAATGATGAGGGTTACTTTTCTAAGGGAGAAATATGAGGATTTTGAAAAGTTTAAAATATTTAAATCTAAAGTTGAAATTGAGACAGGATTCAAGATTAAGTGTTTAAGGTCGGATCATGGTGGAGAATTCACATCTGTTGAGTTTAATAAATTTTGTGAGAAGCATGGTATAAGGAGACAATTTTCTTCTCCCGGGACACCTCAACAGAATGGAGTTGTGGAAAGGAAGAACAAAACTATCTTGGATGTTGCTAGAACCATGATGATGGAAGCTAATATACCTTGTATCTATTGGAGAGAATCAGTGAGCACATCAGTTTATACATTCAATAGAGTTCATATCAAAGGGGAAACCGATAAGACACCTTATGAATTATGGTTTGGCAATACACCTACAATTAAGTATTTCAGAATCTTTGGTAGTAAATGTTATATCGGGAGAGATGATTTCATTGGAAAATTTGATCCTAGATGTGATGAAGGAATATTTCCTGGTTATTATAATGAAAGCAAAGCATATAGTTGTTATAACAAGAGATTATAGAGAATTGTGGAGAGCGCTAATGTCAAGGTGGATGAGAAAAATAGAAGTCAAATCAAAATTTATGAGAAAGAACTGACTGTTAGACAGTTCAGATAACTGGAAGACAATTGAGAGGGGGGGGTGAATCAGTTGTCATAGATTGCATTAGTAATTTAAAATTTAATACCAGAACCCAAAAAAATAATACCAAAATAATAATTAATCCAATTAAGCATAAACAATAATCACATAATAAAAGCCATCCACACAACACCAAGATTTGTACGTGGAAATCCTAGTAAAGGGAAAAACCACGGTGGGAAGCCTACACATAGTCAGATAATACTTCTACAGTAAGTATGTGAATTATAATGAAGGGGCCTACACTTGTAGGAAGGCCAAAAACCTAGAGCACACTTCTTATCACAAAAGGAGCCTCATTGACTACATATAAATCTAGACTACAATCCAAAGAAGTGTTGAACTACAAAAGATAACATCTCCTATGCCTGAGTACAGTTTCGGTTAAGCTCAATACCGGAGGAATAAATCCTCTCACACAAACCCAATTTGATCTCCAATGATCTACCAACTCCTCTGCTTGAGTGAGATTACATTATTTGCACATTACATTCCTTGACCATGACCTCTTACAATAACCATGATGATCTACAATGAGATCTTACATCTTATTTATACAAAACCTCAACCATAAACAATAAGGTTGGCTACTAGATAATAAACCAATTACATAATTACAAACCATGTTTGCCTTAGACCAAAACAAATAATATCCACATATAAGACATCTTGGAAATACAACAATGGGACCTATCCACATATTACATTAATGCCGGTCCATAACCTAGATCAACTGGGACCAAGTATAGGTCCACACGCTTCAGCAATGATCTCCAAATGCCAAGTCTTGAATATGATCACCAATAGCATCCTAAAACTCCATCAGAAGCTGCACCAACACCAATTATGCAATGCATCAAAGATCTCCACCAAAAGCTCTGCCGATGAAACCCTCGCTGAAACTAGAACCCAATCTTCTAAGTAAGCAAGATAGCATCCAATCACCAGACCAAAACTAACTGACCAAATATGAGTATGAGTATCATGAACAAGCCAATTTCATCTCTTGATTATACCAGAGTCAACCGGATCATGTTGGATCCAATTTAACCAAAAACTACTCAACCTACCGAGACCAGAAGGGTGCCAGTAAAGAATCCAAACAACTAGTGTTGACATCAATGACAAAACATCAATGCAATAGATAGTCAATTCCACCAAATGGCCAACAATCTCCCCCTTTGGAATTCATGGCAATACTAGATGTGGAAAACATCTAAGTACCAAAAAAATGCCAAACAAGTCTCCCCCTATGGAAGACAGCCAACAATCTCATGCATATAGATTTGAATATCAATGACTCTCCCCTTTGAATAATATTTCTCCCCCTTTGATATTTACTTTTTCACATCACCATCTCTCCCCCTTTGACATCAATCCCAGAAAAAAAATATGTCAAAGAATAATAACTGTACACTAAATACCTCCAAAAATGTCTTACCAGAGCTTGACCAATTTCAAGATTTCTGGGTAAGCTTTCTCTAATAACTCTACATAAGTATCCTAGCTAGTTTTGAATGTGTTGGAGATAGATACAATCCCACTCAATAAATATGCAAGTGATTCTTTCTCAGTGACTTCTGCCGGTGTGGGCTTACCAAGCATATTCATGCATTCCTTCTTATGTACACCAAGTGAAACCAGTCTTGGACTCACCAAACCTTTGAGACTTTTGGCTCTCTGAATGATCTTATCTCTTTCCTTTTCAAGAGACAAAATTTGATTCTCCAAGGTCAAAATTTGTCCATCAATAGATGTTGTCAATGAGATTAGTCCATCAAAAGAGTTAGCAATACTAGCAATTTTGTCATGTATCTCTTTTATCTTTTCATCTACTTTTGCTGTGAGAATCTTTGTATTGCAACATACCTTGTATATGTTAGTACCTCATTTCAAAGAATTTTCTATCAAAATTAGCTTCTCCTAATTTTTTTCTTCTCTCTCAATGATCTAATCAAAAGCGGCTCTCTTAGCCAAAGTAAATTTTTCAAGTGCTTGTCGGTTAGAGATCTACTATAATGATTGAAAATCTGTAGAGATGTTCTCTGTTATAGCCTTAAGCTTGCCGAAAGGGCTCACTTCATTCTCAATCTCACATTCTGGGACCAATCTGTGCAAAATAGTTATGGATTGATCTATAACCCCTTTGTTTGTTGTTCCTTCCTTCATTAGTTTTTGAGCAGCCATCATCATTAGTTCTATGGGACTCATCTCTATGATGTTTTTCTTTTCCACTAAAGAAGTGTCAATTGTCAATAATGATGTGCCAACAACTGGTTCCCTACTGGATTCCCCTATTTTCTCTGGTGATTTAACTTTTATTGCCTCCTCACTTACTGGTGGCTTCTCCACTTGGTGTAGTCTGTGCAACTGTCGGTTCCTCTCTAAGAACAATATCCTCAACCTGTACATTAATATCCGGAGGACAAGTGTCCTCAATGTTAGTATCTTGTACAATGTTCTCAGCATTAACCAGTGTCTATACATTTGTGTTAACCGATGGCTCAATTTCCACTATCTTGATATTCTTCAAAACTGAGGGTGGACTACCCATGATTCCTTTACCTCTCTCTGTTCATCATGTTCAAATGTATCATAATAAGTCTTAACATTTTTCAACATCCCATCCTTAGTAATTTCATCAACAATTTCAGCAGAAGTCTTAGGCGGAATAATTGTTGCATTACCAGTCTCTAGTGCCAAATCAATGCCACTTTTATTCCTCCTTCTGGCAGTACCGGATGCAGTTGATGGTGTGGCCTTAGATTCCTATTTATGTGCTGGTAATTTGATGGTAACCTTCCTAGTTGGTTGTTTCTTTGCTTCCACCTTCGGTTCTTCCGGTTTCTTCCTCACAACTCTTTTCAATGCTAATAGTGTGTCATCTTCAGGTTCAGAATCTGCAGTCACAGGCTCAATGTGAACTACCGGATCCTTCCTCTTTCTCCCTTTCTCCAATACAACATCAATAAGTGCCTTAATGTCCTTTGAAACTTCCTGTACAAACTTTCTTGCCTTACCTTCTTGTTTTTCCCTCTTCTTTCAGTTGAACTCAGTTTCAACCTCAAGAGTCTTTTGTTGTGTTGTTCCACAAAGTTTTTCTGCTTCATCTATATTTGCATCAAGTAAATTTTTTGCATATGCATCAAGAATTAATGCATCCACCTCATAGCCCATTTCATCTATCCATATTCTGAGGCTTGACTTCCTCCATGAGGGTCTCATCTTTCTTGACCATGAAACATATTTTGGTAGAGTATTTCTCTACTATATGCTTGGGTACTCTTATTCTAGACCTCATAGATTTCTGAAAAGCCTTTAAGTAACCCCATACCTTATCATCTCTAAGACTTCCCAATGTAGTAATTGATTGTTTTAGTAGTCTTCCTACTAGGATGTCAAAAGCCCATTGCTTCCTTCTAGAACTGGGAGTATCATTCAAAAAGTACAACATTAAGCATACTAACAGATTTCCATACCGGAAAGTGCACTTTTTCTCACCTTTAATCTTCCCTAAATTGATCAGTAACTCCTGAATCATCCAGTCACAAAGATCTAACTTGATATTTTCTCTCATCATTCTATATGCTGCCAAAATACATGAACTTGAAACTGAACTTAGTCGGTTAGATTGAGTTACCTTGTAGCCTATGATCATGCTGCCAAACTTGATGTCGATTTCGGTGATGGTGCTCACCTTCATTGATCTCTTGTCTGATGTGGCATTGGTGATCTTCCTTATGAAGTCATTTGATACTTTCTTATCCGGATATTGCCCTACTGATGGAAAACTAGTAATTGCTCGGATGGCTTCCTTAGTGATTTTGTAGGGTCAGTCCAGCCATATGAATTCTGCATGTACTCTTCTTAGTACATATCTGACAATCTCATCCTTGAACTCCGGAATATCCAGAATATCAGTGAACCTTAGATCTTTGATGTGTTTATATGTCAGTTTGATCTTACCAGATTCTCCCATGAGTTCATTCATATACATCCCCTTGATCTCCAAAGTGCCTAAGTCCTCTATATGACAATGAATAGAGGCCCTAACATCTTCCACATATACCACTCCCTCTGGAACACGATAAAATGCTCCAACCGAATCTTCCTTGGTAGCCACATGTGGATACCGTTTGAAAATTGGCCTAGGGCAGTCCTTAACTTCTACTACCGTTGGATTTGCAGTGAAAATAGAAGCAGAAGATGATCCTGATTCCATGATTCAAGAAAAATACCTTTAGAACATTGTCGGTGAAAACCTCAAGATACAAGTCTATGATTGGAGGTCTGCTATATTTGACTTAGACTAGATCTGATATAATGAATGTTTTTTGCATTGCATCAATATATCAAAGAGATCCTAGATAAAATCATGAGAGTGTGGTGAAAAGGATTTTTAGATACTTACAAGGAACATCTCAATATGGTTTGTGGTACCCTAAAGATGATGACTTTACTTTATGTGCATATACAGATGCAGATTGGGAAGGTGATGTTGGTGACTGAAAAAGTACTTCCGGTGGAGCTTTCTTTCTTGGAAAGAAACTTATTTCATGGATCAACAAGAAACAGTCATGTACTTCTCTATCTACTACTAAACCTAAGTATGTTCTTGTTGCTACTAACTATACACAACTTCTATGGATGAAGCATATGTTGAAGGACATGAAAGTGCATTGTAATGGACCGATAGTTATTCACTGTGATAACTCTGCTGCTATAGACATATCAAAGAATCTAGTATTTCACTCTAAGACAAAGCACATATCTATCAAGTATAACTTTTTGAAGGAGAAGGTGGAAGAAAATGAAGTTAGATTGGTTTATGTGAACACTAAAGAGAAAATTGCAGACATCTTCACTAAACCTTTGCCTAAAGAATCATTTGAGTACCTCAGAGATAGATTAGGGGTTTTTGCCCCTCCGGTAGAAAACTGATTGATGCTATTTGGTATCAGTCCAGTATGCATTATCAGATATATTAGTCATTCTGAATTGATGTGGTGATGCTACTACTCAGGGGGAGTAGTTAGTTTTGTGATTCAGTGTTTTATGATTTTGCTTTGATATTTATGTCAGATTTCTGGCATTGATGTCAAAAGGGGAGAGGTATTCATGTGAAAAACTTAAGGAGATATATACATTAGGGGGAGAAATTTGCATAACTTAACTGATATATCATCTACAAGGAGAGTGTGGATTAGAACTTCATTGCTATATTCTTGTGTGGGAGATTTGTTTGGCATATCTTGGCACTTGGATGTTTTTCACATGTTGCCATCAATGCCAAAGGGGGAGATTGTTGACCATTTGGAAGAATTGATTATGTGTTGCATTGATGTTTTGTCATTGATGTCAACACTAGATGTTTTGGCTTCTTTATCGACATCCTTTTGGTTCCACTAGGATGTTTGGTTTCTAGTTGGATTAGATCATGATGATTCGGTATATTCTGGTATGCTTTGGCTTATGAATTGTCTTAGATCTTCTATTCATGCAACTCAGATTCATGTTCAATCATTTGGTTTTGATTTGGTGATCAGATGCTAGCTTATATGCTGGTAAGCTTGGTTTGTTGATCCGATGAGAGTTTCACCGGCAGAGCTTTGTTGAAGATCTTTTGATATTATGCATAAGTGGTGTTGGTGTGGCTTCTAGTAGAGATTCAGGATGTTGATGGTGATCATTGTCATGTCCCCTCCTTGATTGTTATATATATCCTAAATGAAGTAATTATTACTATTAATTAATATAATAATAACAATGAATTACTATTTGAAATTTATTTATTTATTAAATATATTATTTGATTAATATCTATTAATATTTATTACTAATAATATTCCTGAAATATTAAAATAAAAATAAATAATAAAATTATAATAATATAAATAAATAAATAAGTAACAATAAATATAATATTTATTAAGACAACTAAACTTCCCATATGAACATCCAACTCCTTATACAAATCAGATTAATGACATTCCAACGATATGATTAAGGCACTCGATGAAAGGAGATCAATCATGATGCAGATTAAGGCATGTATCCTTGCCAACTATCGGATAAGAAGGATCTGATAACCTTAATACCATCGAACCAGTAATCGTTGATCACTTTACAATATCAAATATATCGGGCATGATTAAGGAGATAAACTGATTCTTTAAAGATCACTTTAATTAACATAATCGGTTAATAAATTGAGGTGGTGTGATTATGACTTAGCAAATGAACATGTCTCTACCTAACAATAGACACAACCAATCGATTGCATAACTATATATTTTCAATCATTTCATGGAGGAAGGACAAGGAATAGATTTTATTTGGTTTCTTATTCCAGTTTGGAAGAGCTCGAGGACAGCCAAGCCAAAAGCCCAATAATCAAGTGCATACGTCAATCAGATTTATACTAGAGACAGCCTCACTGCCATTACAAGTATTCATTGCCAAATTAGAAACAACATATCGGATCGTTGTTGCCTGTTATCATCCTTGAATCAGACACAACATCGTTGTATTCCATATTTGATATAGTAACCATATCATTGATAAAAAATATTAATATTCCAGCCATTGCAAGAGTTGAAAGGATCATAACTGAGATAGAAATCTAATCTCCATAGGCAATATTGTCTTACCTATCATTGCATACACTTAAGGATTCACCAACCAGTCGCAACATTGGAGGAAAAAGAACATGAAATAGAATGCCCAGGTAAGTTATGCTAAACTCTAACCAAATGAAATATTAATGGCACATAAGGATGATATTGAATCAAACATAAGAAATAATAATCAGTCATATTATATCAAGAATATATATATATATATATTCCTCACCAATAACTTCATAAAATACATGGTATATATTAATGTGTCACACTAGATTTATGACAGCAATGCACAGAGATGTGTTTAACACGTATGCTTAATATATAGGAAGTCTAATAAAGATTGAATACAGAATATCGATAGTAATATTAATATAGACTACAACACGTAAGACAGTCACTAATTTCTTTATTGTGGCAGACCAGATCTGACACATGTCAGGTCTGTCTGCTCTTAGAATCAGAATTATAATAACTAATGTTTTTAGGCAGTGGGATGTTAATAATTTATATAATAAGTTATATATATATATATATATATATATTCAAATCAGAATAAGGAATAATATAAATATTGTAAATAGGGATATGGATAATAATAAATATTAATATCATAATTACTATTAATACAGTACTTTTAGAGATTAGTAATAGTTCATATAACTAGTAATTAATAAATACGTAAATGATTTATAAATGAATCAGAACAAGATTAATTGTTTAGTATGATAAGAGATGTTACAGAATGTAGGTGTAAATAGGTATAAGTAATAATATTTTAATATATATTAATGAATATAAACATCTGAATACATATGTTAATGTAAGGTTCTTAGATGTTAATGAATATGTATGAACATAAGTGATTAATATATATCAATGAATAGTAGGAATATATATGTTAAGAAATAAATGTGAATATTGGATAATGAACATTCTTATGAATATATGTTAGGAAATACATGTAAATCAGGAATATGTAAATGTGGATTGTAGAATGGAAAATAGTAATAAAATACAAAAATGTATTATAAATATGATTACATGATGGAGGCTATAGGGGGGAAACTCCCTTAGTCTAAGGAAGGGATTATGATAATCCCTAGGGCAGTATATATACTGAACATCTATATGCATATGTATGGCTTGGTTGACTAAATTCAACTAAGAAGAGATGGATCTAGCCAGTCCCCTCTGAGGACTTGGATGATGGGATGCATCATCCAAGGCAAGGAATTGGCAAGGGTCTTTCTCGGATGGCTTGGATGTAAGACGTTACATCCAAGACAGGAATTGAATTAACCTTCAATTTCCTAGATGTAAGTGGAACCAAGATGGGTTCCAAGAAGGCAAGCTTCATGGCCGCCTAAGGACATAATTTCATATGGCATTCATATCCTTTTTATTAGATAAAAATTATGATTATGTTAATTAAGTATTTTAAAGTTAGATTGCAATTCAGATCAGTTATATATTTATATGTTTGTGGTATTCTAACAAATCTGTTTTGCAGGAACTTGATCCCTAACTAGTAGGGACATTAGAATCATGTTTGAGACTTGGCTGATTGGGATCATTGCTTTAGCATGTGTGGACCTAAATTGGGTCAGGTACTATCTAGGTTATGGACCGACTTAATATAACGTGTTGTTTGATGTTCTCGATGTGTTTCTGGGATGTCTTATGGGTTGAATATTATTTGTTTGGTCTCAAGCTGACATGTTTTGTAATTATGTAATTTCTTTATTGTCTGGTGGCCTATCTTATTGTTTATGGTTGAGGGTTTGTATATATATGATGTAAGATCTCATTGTAGATCATGTAAGGGATAATATAAGGATGTATGCAAACAAATTATGTAATAATCATTCATGCAGAGGATTTGGTCGATCATTGGTGATCGATTTGGGTTTATGCAAGAGGATTAAGTCCTCTGGTATTGAGCTTATCTAGAATTGTATTTAGGCATAGGAGATGCTACCATTGCAGTTCATTCTTTCTTCATGATTGTAGTTTGGATTTTTATGCAGTCAGTGAGACTCCTTTTGTAATGAGCAGTGTGCTCTAGGTTGTTGGCCTTCCTGCAAGTCCAGGCCCCTCAATTTGTAATC